>NW_022196902.1:1232213-1245021 GCF_008632895.1 Mastomys coucha | reverse complement strand
CCGCTTCCATTTTAATATTCTTTGCTTTTCCTGCTATCACGCTCTAGGTTGGTGTTGTCTGAGGGTTTCCCAGAGAGGCACCTCACTCACTGGCTTTAGGCTCTTGCTATTCCACATTACCTGGGGTTACCGGGGTCAGCTGTCTCACGCTGACAGCCTGGCTCAAGGTGGGATGTCCAACAGACACAGGCTGATTAACTTGGACCCATTTTTAAAAATCTACCCTGACGTAAAAGCGTGAAGCCCTCACTGGCAGATTTCTGGCTTGATTCTGAGCCTTGCAAGATCTGGCAAAGCCAACTGTCATCTTTGCCAGCTGGAAGTCACCAACTACAGGAGCTCTCTACCGACGGCTCCTCCACCTGGGTATTGAGTCTCACTTTGACGGCATCTCCCGCCTTCCCTGCGTACACTTTTTTTTTCCAGCTGCCAAGCAGCTACTGTGCTGTGGTGTTGATATGCTCGGTGTGGTGTGTTTATTCTTTCTCATGTTCCCTATAGATGTCCCAGTGGCAAGACCTTAACCAGCACTGAGCTCACAGACAATCTGTAGTGACACTCATAGTCTACTGTTTAAATACAAGTCCTGCTTTAGACTGGATCTTTTATCAATAAGTATTGACAATTGGTACCCATTTTCTGGGACCTTGGCAGATAGCTGGGAAGAGTCCTTGTAAAGTTTCCCTGGCCGTCATCAAGCACTGTTAGGCCAAGGGCCAACAGATGAGAAAGGTTTCAGTGAAAAATCCCAGAAAACCGAGGCTCTCTAGTAATATATATGCATTTTGTTTTCTTTTCTAGGTACCCTCTCCATAAATCAAACTCAGAGGACGGCTGTGTAGGTCAGTACCACTGCCCTTGATTTTAAGTATTTAATTGAATTATTTTATTTTCATAGCTTATAGAAGATAGATAGACCTGTAGAGTTGTAGACCTTGTTGAAGTAGTAATATCATCATCATCATCATCATCATCAGTCATCATCAGTCACCATCTGTTAACTCAGAAACAAGCACTGTAAAAAGATGTACGTGCGTGTGTTTCTATGTGTATGTATGTGCATGTGTGTGTGTAGTTGAGGTCCACACTAGATGTGGACCTTTACTTTTTGGGAGATCTCTCACATTTGGAGCTCCACCAGTTTGAAGTAGTCCAGCTGGCCAGCAGACTCTGGGCGAACCTGCCTGTCTTTCTCCCTGGCATTAGGGTTGTAGACACATGCCACCATGCTGTGATTTTTTTTTTTTTTATTGTGGATGCTTTTTTACCAAGCACTCTATTGGCTAAGTCATCTCTCTGGCCTTGGTATCTGACATACAATTTCCTTCTATTTTTGCCATTGTGAATTGTTCTTTTGAATGTACAAGTAGCATCTTGGTCTACATACTTTATGAATATTTCTACCTGATCAATATTGTTAACAGAGAGAGGCTTCCTTCTGCATCAGATCGCACTCGCCTGCCTTTTTGCTAGATCTTCATAGTTTTCTCTGTCACAAACACATGACACTGTCAGAGAATTTCTTAAGTTTGTTTCTCTGATGATGCCCTCTGACATTTGGAATGTGTAGGCATTATAAACTGCATATAAGGTCTACTCTTGCTATAGCAAAGGCTAGAGGGTGGATGGATAGTGAGGACTGAGCCCTGGCCACCAGGACTGGAATTATAAATGCTCACCCAGCAGTGAACATGGTATTAATCGCAGCACACGGGAGCCCGAGGCGGGAAGGTACTGAGTTCTGGGCCAGCCTGAGATATACAGGGCCCTGTTGCTATTGAAAAGGAGGAGGAGTAGAAACATGAGACTTGAGTGAGATACACTATTAAATAGCTAAGGGCTTAGGTACTGTAAGTGCTGGCAAGATGTTAGCTATTTTTCATTATCTCCATTTTACAGAAGCAGACTATGAGCTGGGTGTGATAGCACACGCCTCTAATCCCAGTGCTCAGGAGGCACATACATATATGAGAGAGAAGGAAAGGAATACAGCTTATAGCTAGAGAAGTGCACTGCAGCCTCCTCCCTAAGGAAAGGCCAAATGACCGACACTGAATCTGCTTTTACTCTTACTTTACTCAGCAGATCAGGCTGACATCTGCTTTCAGGGTTCCCTTGCCGGCAGCAGACCCCATGAAGCTAGCCTCGAGGACCGGAGAACCTAGGAAACCTAAGGGAGAAGGGCTTGGGATTTCTTTCCCAGGCCTCCAGGGCTGTCGGCATATAAATGAGGACATCCTGTTTTGACAAATGCCACCCTTGCTAGCTTGGGAGCACCAGAGATGGGGTTCCCACATGGCTACTCCATGCATCATTGCTTGGCACCACCAGTCTAGACTGTGGGAGCTGCCACTTTGTTGGGCCTTATTTCCAGTGGTCACAGGGCAACCAGACAGACAACCAAATGGAGACAGAGCTGCTGCTCTGGGCGTGCCACATCATCACAGTGGCAGCCATGGCTGCCACTGACTCTTCTTTTTAAAGAATAGAGAACGTCCCTTCCCATTCACTGACTGTCTTCCCTTATGTTTGCCTTTTAAAAGTGTGTGTGTGTGTGTGTGAGAGAGAGAGAGAGAGAGAGACAGAGAGAGAGAGAGAGAGAGAGAGAGAGACAGAGAGACAGAGAGACAGAGACAGAGAGAGAGAGACAGAGACAGACAGAGACAGAGACAGAGAGACAGAGAAACACAGACAGAAACCTTGGCTGTCATTACTCAGGAGCCTGGTTGTTTGAGTCTCTCATTGGCCTAAAGCACACCAGGTCACTAGACTGGCTGGCCCAGGAGCCAGAAGGACCCGTTTGTTTCTGTCTATCTGGTGATGGGGTTTTAAGTATGTCCCACTATGCCCAGCTTCAAGCTTATGGATTCCGGGAGGTTGAACTTTGCTTCTCATGCTTGTAAAAACAATTTCGTCACTGGCTAAGCTATCATCCAGCCTTTCTGTTTGCTTTTAAAAATGTATGTTGTATTGTCAATTCCTAGAACCCTAATAGATTTTAAAAAAAATGTCTTATCGATGGCAAATTTATTTTCATTGCTGAATCACCTGATCCTAGTCTGAGATGGGAGGGACGTCAAAGAGGCAGTGAGCTAGGAGAAATCCAAGCATGACCGGCCTCTGTTTTTCTTGTCTTTGTGACTTTGTTAATCTGTATGTTGATCACCAAGAAGGTGATCACAGAGGTGGGGACCATGCCTTACTTGGGCTATAGATCCGTGTCACTAAACAGAACCCAGGCTGGCTAACCTGTGCTGACCAGCACATACTAGGCCATAATAGCCGATGTATTTTCTTCATTAAGTTTGGAATAAGAGAAAGAGAAAGCAATGGTGGGCAGGCAGCAGGAACAAAACAAAACAATGTGGACTTCTGCAAGCCTTCTATTTGTGGCAGAGTGGGAATAATTGTGGCTGCCACCAAAGGGCAGGAGTGAGCCACAATACAAGGCAGAAGGCAGGCTGGTTAAACAAACTTCAAAGTGAGCGCAGGAACGCACGCCTTTCCCGCCCTTCCGATGTTTCTGTATTGCTTTTCTTAACCCTACCAAGCCTTTCTTTTCTTCTTCCTTTTTTTTGTTGCTACTAGCAAATTTGCATTTCTTTTAACCAACTTTTATTTTATACTATTTCTCCCGCCTTTCACAAACCGAAAAACCATCTTTTTGTGAAATCAGTGTATTTGTTCAAGCTTTGACATTGTAAGAAAGAGACTACTTTTGGTATTAGTGAATTTACTGCTTGTGCCCTCTCCCTCTCCCTCTCCCTCTCCCTCTCCTTTTCTTTGTTTCTTTCTTAAAGGCAAAGGAGATTGGAAGAAGAAAAATAAATACTTCTGGCAGAATTTCCGAAAGAACCAGAAAGGAATAATGAGACAGACTTCGAAAGGTATGGTGATGTGGCCTTGCACCGTGGGTCCTTGTGGCTTCCTGAGACTCAGAAGCCCCATCCCTGATTTCAATGGACCCCCCCACCCCACCCTCTGCAATGTAGGATTAACTCATCACTTGTAGTGCAAAATACTCAACTTTTCCGACATTCCTTTCATGACTTCAAGATTTTGACCCCATGAGTTCCCTGAACTCGATGAGAACATAACTAGACAGAGCTAGTGGTCTTCTGACACCAGGGACTAAGTCTGCAAATGTCCCCCTCACACCAGCCACCCTGATTTTTCTCTTCAACTTGCCAAGCACTGACCCCAAGAGGTCAAGGGAATCTTTGCGCTTGTTAGTTTTGGACCCTCCAGTGCATACCCCCACTTGGAGCCTGTGTATTCTTCTCAACTTTTGCTCTGTGACAGGGACAGTTATGGGGTTGTTGCCCCTGGAAACCCTCTCTGGGTCTGACATCATGAGAATTTAGCTGGCTGCTCTGTTGAAGGGAGCTCTGCCCTTTCTCCAGGCCTCGCCTTTGTTTTTGTTTAGATAGCAAATAAATATGTCGTCCCCTGGAGCCCGGGTTCTGTGATTTACATTTCTCCCAGTATTCACAAAGGAAACCAGGACACACTGACTTCCACATTCCTGTCTGACTGAAAGGGGTTATCAATGAATGAACATGTTTTGCTGTCCACCCCTGACACTCCTTTCCTTTTACACAATGACATGACCTCTCCTGGCCTGAAGTCTCCCCAGTCGCTTCCACCCAGACACCAGAGACTTGGCCGTGGACTTTTCGATTCCCTCTCTGCACACCTGAGTTTTCAGACAGCTCTCAAGTGACTGTTTTTAGTTTTCCCACTTTGAGAGAGTTATTCTTCAACAATTTCCCAGCTTTCTGTTTTGGAAGAGACCCAGAATTCTCTGTGCTTTCAAATAGACTTTGCATTCTGACAAAGCATTACTTAGAAAGCTGGCTGTGGAGAAAGAAGGCAGTAAAGAGAGGGGGCAGGGCCTAGGGAGAGGGCTCGGCGGTTAAGAGCACTTGCTGCTCTTCCAAAGGGCCAGAGTTTCATTCCTAGTACTTAGAGCAGGCAGCTGAAGTTATATGTAACTCCAGAGCCAGGGGAATCTGATGTAACTCCAGAGCCAGAGGAGTCTGATGTCCCTTTCTGCCCTTTGTGAGCATTCACATTTTGTACCATTCACTTATACAGAACCATGCATACAGACATTAAGAAGTCAGGTAGGTAGGTAGGTAGATTAGATAGAAAGATAGATAGATAGATAGATAGATAGATAGATAGATAGATAGATAGATAGATAGATAGAGTGAGTGAGTTAGCAGTTCACATGGGTTTGTGAAACACCAGACCAGTTCCATGTCACTTAACCCAGGTAGTAAAATGGATCAAACGAGTAGGCCTCTCTCCACATGCAGCAGGTCCTTTCACTTTCCCACAAGCAGATGACTATCAGAAGGGACTGGAGGGGTTCCTCAGAACTGACTGGTTACAAGGTGGAAGTGAGACTCAGAGCCACAGGGAACACAAATTGCAAGCCAGGTCCCCCCACTGTGGTTTCCCTTGAGTCTTCAAGTAGCCTTTAGTCCTGTCTATGTCTAAGTAGGGTATGCAGAGCCCTCGCTGAGGTCCCGATGATACCAGATGCCACAGAAGTGTGTTAGAGGAAGATGGGGCTGAGGAGAGGGAATGGGGCCTACAATATGGCATCCGCCTGGTATGTGTGCTAGCCTACTGTCACTACATTCTTTCCCACAAGATAACCAAAGATACAGCTGACCGGTGGAGCTCAAGAGGAGTGGCGTTGTTTGCCGTGTGAGGAAAGGCTTTTTAGAAGGACCCAGTGGGAACGTCTTTTCCCCTGTAGTCCTGGTGGCCTTCAGCTCTAAATTAGATGGTGGCTGCCTGGCACAACGGCAGGCCCATGTGACTGCAGATGTAGCTAGCTGTAGTCCTTGCCCTCCACGAGGCTGGCATGCTTAGCATTTGGCTTTATTTATGTGTTTATTCTGTGAGAACAGTGCCCACATAGCTCAGTAGAGGAAGACGGTTGAATCAGGCTCAGCAGGCTTGGTTCTGCGGCTTGACTTCCTCCTCATTCATATTTCACTTGGTAAACTACTAACCCAAAGAAGCCTGGTAAAGCCTTTCTGGTCAACTTGAGTGTTTAAATACGATTCCTGGTCCACCTGCAATAAGAAGTTCCCTGGCTACATTGTACCATGTCTGGAAGGCCTGTCTCACCAGTTCTGGTCATTTGGGAGGATTGCTGCTGTGGTAACTCACACACGTTCTTAGCAAGCACTTCCCAAAGAGATGGGCTTCGGCTCGCAGACAAGCAGCTTGGCTCTCCATCGCTATTATCCAGCCACAGCATGCAAGGTCGACAGGGTACCCGAGGAACGTCCCTCCCTCGCCCAAGATGAGGAGCTTCCAGGCTGGAGGGTTGCTTCATCCCTCATTGGTGTTTATCTGTCTTTAATCCCCAGGAGAAGATGTGGGCTATGTGGCCAGTGAGATTACGATGAGTGACGAGGAGCGGATTCAGCTAATGATGATGGTCAAGGAGAAAATGATCACCATTGAAGAAGCGCTCGCCAGGGTAAGAGTGCAGGCATTCAGTTTTACTTGTGAGCATCAGCTAAAAATGGGTGGGGCACCAGAGGGTCTGGGAATCTAATAGCTAATGTGCGCATGCGCACAAGCACGCTCTGAGTATCAAGGTTCCTCGTGTATCCCCAGCATTGGGGGAAAGTCTAGCAGACTTCCTAGTAGGAAATGCAGATAAGAGGAGCCCACCTATATGTATTTTCCTTGTGGTGAGGAGGAGCTTTTCTTGCCTCCTGGGGAGTTGGGCGGCCCCACCATTCAAATAGCAAAACCCATCATCAGAATGCAGATAGATGTACAAGGCCATGTCGCGGCACCTGTGTTTGGCATGAGAGTTTCGTGGGAAGACATTCGCTTGCTTCCTTGGAGCAAGGAAACAAGGAGTACTTTCAAACTTGGAGAAGAAACGGAGGGGAAAAATGAGCTCCTAATTTTATCAGCTAGACAGAAGTTAGAAGAGCGCCTAAGGCGGCCAAGCCTTATGTGAGGTTTCAGAACTGCCTGCTGCCTGGCTGCCATTGGCTTGGTGACCTTTGCCCCGTCTCTGGTACAGCCACAGATTTCACAGAACTCCTCTCCGTTCAGGATTCTGTCATTTTTAAATGTCAAGAGATAGCTTAAGATGGCTTGTAGATGATTTCTATATTAGCTGAATGGTTCTGTCCGAGAAAATGGCGTGTCAAACATTTTCTAGGAGTTTTGTGGTAGACACATGCTTTGGGCTTTAAGGAAGTCACTTTTGTTTGTAAAAAAAAGATTAAACATTTATGAGGATCTAGGTATTTGGTGGTTTCTGAATAGTACAATTATTAGCAAGTACTAATTTTAAGTACTCAAATAACTGTTGGCAATTAAGTTCGAGTCTTCATGGACTAGAAAGTTCCATGACATACAGGGAATGTATGAATCATTCATTTATCTGGGTGATTTGTGCAATTATGTGGGTGGAATATTAGGTTAAAACAGGGACTGGACTCACACATAAAGCATTGGAGAGAGCTAAGCCATGCTTATTTTATTGTGGGGATACTCAGCCACAACACAATGGGCCTGTGTCATAGAAAACATATATTGTTAGTTTTAAGGAAAAAAAAAAAGAAAGAAAAGTTAAATGCTTTTGAAAAGTGAGCAAGTTTCACCTAGCAAAGCTGGGTAGAGGCTCTTTCAGAGCACCATGTTTGAGATGGTCCAGGGGTGTTTGCATAACAGCACAGGGAAGCTGCACTCAATAGCTTTCAACTTTCTGGATAGTGTCTGGATGGGAGAGAGAGAGAGGGAGAGAGAGGGGTGGTGGGGGAGGGAGGGAGGGAGGGAGAGAGGGAGAGACAGAGACAGAGAGAGACAGAGACAGACAAAGAGGGAGGGAGTGAGCACATACCCATGGCATTGTAGTCTTACTTTCTTGAAAATAAAACTCTTAAAACTGAAGCTGTACCCGGGCGGTGGTGGCACACACCTTTAATCCCAGCACTTGGGAGGCAGAGGCAGGCGGATTTCTGAGTTTTAGGACAGCCTGGTCTACAGAGTGAGTTCCAGGACAGCCAGGGCTACACAGAGAAAAACCAAAAACCAAAAACAAAAAACAAAACAAAAAAAACAAAACCCCAAAAAGCTGCTACCCTTGCCATGACCTAATTACTAAATTACATATTTATTCATCTGACAACACACGCCTGCTCCTAAGCTTTGTCTGTGTAAGTCAAAAATAAAGTCCTTCAGAGATTAAAAAGCTTGTCAGCTTACAGTTGCCCAGTTAGGAATTTGTTTCTTAGTGTTTCACTTGAAGAGAAAGCTTATTTAGTGACTCCTGGTAGCTGGGGCTAAGATTGGCTGTAGGGATAGAGTAGAGACCCAGACAAAACTGACATTTTTAGAAGGATCCCTTTCCACCTGACATTTCTTCCCAAGCATGCAGGGAGGGGATAGCATTTCAGAAAGCACACATCCAGATGGAGGGATCAGCCCAGAAAGACACTATAAAGATGAGGACAGTGGAGATGTCCCTGGTGATACCTGTATGATTAAAATGATTAGTGTCACTAACAGCAGGAACTTCGGGCCATATGCTTTTAATGTGAGCTGCATGCTTGCTTGAAGCCACAAGGGTGGTAGTCACGGGGCTGTATTTGTACATAGATGTGTGTTGAGAGCTCTGCTGTGTCAGCTTGATTGTAGGAGCGAGCTTCTGACAAGGGTTCAGTGGATCTCCTGTTGTCCCAGAGGAGAAGATGAGACTGCGGGGTGGGGGTGGGGGGGAGGCTCAGTGACCTATCCCAGGCTACCAGTGGTAGTTAGTGTCTACATCCAGGTCTTTTATTCCATAAGCAGTGCTGTCTTCCTCCTCCCTCCTCCCCCTCCCACAGGCACAGGTAAAAGAGACATTCGGGTTTTCAATAATGCGAGGGAGGACATTTGCGTTTTGGCTAGTGACAGCTCCGGCCGAGGAGCATTGTAATCCCTTGATGTCAGGCTGTTTCTCTCTCTTTAACTTGCTTGCTTCGTGGAACACGGTTTGATCAATGTCTTCATTTGGATCTGAAGATTAAATTACAAGGAGGTGTGACTGCAGTGACAGCTTAGGTGTCTGGAGAGCTGAGGGCCACTCCACTGTGCCCTGCACAGACCTCCCTAGACCTGCTCGCACTCGGCGTTCGGAAAGAGCCACTGCTCAATTTTGTCATATTTGCTCTCTGTTCTGTGATATTTCCTTTCCTTTCTGTGTTCGTTTTGCTTTTTCCTAATGCTTAAACACTGAGTTTCTAAACCTACATTTTCAGCAGCTCTGAAAGGTGTTCTGTTTGTTTGTTTGTTTCTTGTCTTTGTTATTCTGTCCTTGGTGTTCAAAGTCCCTAGTGAGCTCTTTCACGTCTGTTAGGTGATATTGATAGACAGAAGGGCCATAGCCTTGAATGAAGCAGGCCAGGTCTCCTGGTGCCTCTGCTGCTCTATGCTGTGATGACAGCCACCCTTTCCATGCCTACCTTGTGTGATGCTGGGGAATTGAACCTGGGGATGCTTGCAGATGAGGCCAGCGCTCTGCTATTTGAGCAACATCCCTAGCCTTGCCCTGACATTTCTAAAAGTTTGTTTCTCAGGCATTCTCCCTTTGATATTTGGGTGTCGTTGGCCTCTTCCACTGTGCTCTGAGAGGAAGGACGTACTTTTGGATGTATACGTGTGGACCTATGCTATAGAAAGTTCCTGGTTTCAGACTTACGGACAAAACAAGTTTTGGTGTTAGAGGAAGAAAACCAAGGTTCCTTTTGGAACAGCTCACTGAGAGTCTGTTGTGTCTGTTGCTCTGATTTGAAACCCAAAGGCAGGGTTCCACACTCTGTTCTGTGGCTCTGGAAGGCTTAGCTTTGTCTAGCTAGCCCTGGGTCTCCGTCACCAGCGTGGGGAAGTTCTATGTGATCTCTGCTGTGGGGTCCACAGCAGTACATGAGCATTATTGCACTTCAGTCTTTCATATGTTCTTGTTGCAGCTGAAGGAGTACGAGGCCCAGCACCGTCAGTCATCTGCCTTGGACCCCGCAGACTGGCCCGATGGCTCCTACCCGACCCTGGATGGCTCATCCACCTGCAATGTGAGTCCATGTCCCCAAGTGGCTTGACCATTTGTGCTGATGAAGGTCAGCCTGAGCTGGCTCAACCTTTGTGTTTCTTTCTAAGGTCTCTTTCCATAGACCTCTCCTCCTGGTACTGTCTCAGCCAAGTCAGAATCCTGTCGTTCAGACTCACTTTCTTGGATTTTGTTTGTAAATGATGGCTAACTATGCATAGCAAACAGCACTTCCACATTAACCATCTTTTAGTGTTCAATTCAGCTTCCGCAAGTGTGCTCACATTGGGGACCATGGTCCACTTCCAGAGGCTTCATGTCTTCCTACACAGAAATTTCTTCCATAAGCATCCATTGCTTCTACCCCCAGGCTCTGGCAACCACTCCTGTACTTTGTGTCTCTTAAGAGTGGAATTGCTCCATAGTAGTGTTTGTCTGTCCTGTGTCTGTTGGATCTCAGGACCACAGCATCTAATGCAGATTCTTATTTAGTTTACCGACACATCTGTTGATAGGCACAATTTATAGAGTGGAGCCACCCTTTAAATATTGTGAACAATGCTGATAAAATACCTCTGGCTACACTGTCTGCTTTGTATGGAGTTAAATGGAGTTCTATGGAGTTAAATATATGACTAAAGACTCAGAATAACTAGTAATCTGCATTTAACTTTCTGACAACTTCCACATGTTTTCTACAGTAAATGTAAAGTACACTGTCTGCAGTGTCCAGGAGCTCCAAATTCTTTCTCACCAATACTTTTTTTTTCCTAATTTCTTGATAATAGCTGTGAAATGTAAAATTTTTGGTTTGCATTTCCCTAATAATTGATTATCAGAGTTGAACATCTTTTCGGGGGACTGTCGGCCATTTGTTTGTCTTTGGGGAAAGGTTTATTCAAGTCCTTGGCACTTGTGACCAGTGACCCATGACCTGTGACCCATGTCTTTTTGGTTTTTGCTTGTTTTTGTTTGTTTGTTTGTTTGTTTGTTTAATGCATTAACAACAAAAACACCTCTGTTATTTTCTCCCATCCTGTGGGTGGATTTTTTACTATGTTGATGGTATTTTTGATACTGATGTTTTAATTTCAAAATTCTGTTCTCATCCTTTTTCCTATTGCTCATGCTTTGGGTGTTCTATCCATGCCATCACTGCCAAAACAATGTGGAGGTGGTGACGATGATATCACCTCGTTTTCTGCTGGTGGTTTTGTAGATTTTTTAGAACTTACGGGTTTTTTTTTTTTTAATACACATTAAGTTAAAAACTCATCTGTTTGTGGAAATCCAGTTTTCCAGAATCTCTTTGCTGGTATTTTCCCATTAAGTGGCGTTGGCATCCTTTTTCGAAAATTAAGTGACTATCCTTGTGTGGGCTGCCTCTCTTTCAATCGGTTCTTTTACTGGCATCTGACTGACCACTGTAGCTTTGCAGTAAGGTTTGAACTTGTAAAATGGGGCTCTTCCAATTTTGTTTACCCCTTTAAATTATTTGTATTTTAAAACTATGTGTTTGTGTCTGTGGGCATATGTGTGCATATGCACATGTGCATGTAGTGCTCATAGAGGCCAGATGAAGGTGCTACATCACCCGGAACTGGAGTTATAGGCAGCTGTGAGCCCCCAGACTCCCTGTTGGGAATGGCATCTGGTTTCTTGGCAAGAGCCAAAAGCTCTCTTAAGCCCCAAGTCATCTCTCAGGCCCCTTTGTTTATTTCTAAAAACTTGATTTGACTATTTGAAATCCCTTGAGATTCCATATGAATTTTAGGGTAGATTTTTTCTATTTCTACAAAAGTTGTTGCCATTAAGATTCTCACTGAGCCGGGCAGTGGCGGCGCACTCCTTTAATCCCAGCACTTGGGAGGCAGAGACAGGCGGATTTCTGAGTTCGAGGCCAGCCTGGTCTACAGAGTGAGTTTCAGGACAGCCAGGGCTATACAGAGAAACCCTGTCTCGAAACAACAACGACAACAAAACCAACAACAAAAAAAAAATGATTCTCATTGAAATGGCACCTGACCTGAGAATACACCTATAGAGCAAAATAGAAAGTTTTCTAATCCATGAACATGGGACATCTTTCCACTCATTGATGTCTTTTTAGTGTCTGCCAGGAATATTTTGCAGGTTTCATTGTAGAAGCATTTTTCATTATGTCTACTCCTGAGCTTTCATTATTTTTAGTGTTTTTGTAAATAGAATCATTCTTTTAATTCCCTCAGCTGACTGTGCAGCTTTATCTCAGTGTGTTGGGCTTGTCACCTACCGCCTTGCTGGTTTGGTTTCCCTGATGGTGTGCACAAGTTTATGGCCCCGTGTGACTTGTCCGTTTTCTCTGCATAAGATCGTTTTACCCACAGATAGAGACAGTCTGACCTCTTTTCCCACCAGAATGCCTTTATATCATGGATACTGTTTGAAGATGACCAAAATGGTACCTTTTCAATCAGGACTTTCATGATGGCTGCAGGAATTGGAACCTAGACTTTTCCTGCACACTGCCATCTTCAAATACAATATGGAGCAAGAATGGAGGGAGTTTCCATGTCTCATACTGTGGAGAGTTTTGTGGGCTAGGTCTTCTCCTTCCTGATTGTTGGAAGCCATTCTCTATCCATGACTTTACGTTCCTGTCTATGCCTACAGAGCCAGTCTGTCTGACATAAACTTTTTCTCTTTTTCAGTCATGTTTTATAAAAAAAAAAAACTCTGATGCTTCCTTATTTT
>NW_022196902.1:1185514-1232139 GCF_008632895.1 Mastomys coucha | reverse complement strand
AGAAGAGAGCATCAGATCTCATTATGGGTGGTTGTGAGCCACCATGTGGTTGCTGGGATTTGAACTTACGACCTTCGGAAGAGCAGTTGGTGCTCTTACCCGCTGAGCCATCTCACCAGCCCTATTTCTGAGTTTTAACACCCACAATTTTGTTTGCCCAAAGTGTGTCCTCCATTCCCCCCTCCCCCCTCCACCCCACTGAAGATGTGTGCATTCTTCACAGTGAAGCCCAGTTCTTAACTTCCTCTATAAAACCTCCCTTAGCCTCCCACAGTACATTTATTGCTTCCTATTTTATGCTTTGGTTGAGCCAGATTTAATACATCAGCCCTCAGCTGTTATCCCCGAGTATGAGAAATAATTGTACCTCTCTCAGGCCCCCTGGAAGCAGGCAGGCCCCCTTGAGCAAGGCAAGCATGCTGCATTGTTTGCCTCTGCAGGGAGTGCCTAGCCCCGTCCAGCTCACGTAAGCGTCATACCTAGTATCCATCCTCCTGGCTCCTCTAGGAGCACGCTTGGGAGTCTGGCAACTACAGATTAGTCTTAACTTTGCTTTGTGTCTAAGCAACAAATGGTACCATATCAGAAGTAAACAACCCCTTTCACTCCCTTCTTGTTTCCAGTTCCCAAAACAAGCACCAGATCTCCATTGCAACTGATGGACTGTGCATCTTAAAGCCATGCCAGGCTTGCTGAGAGACCGAAATGGTACCATTTATAATAAATATGGCATAGGCTAGTGAGCCTTGGGTCCTAAAACTATGAAGTCATCAAAGAACCATGTCCATGGTTTTGAATATGACCCTGGCTCTCTCATCCCAAATCCAAAAGACTAGTAGTATATATCATGACCCCAATGAATAATGAAGAATAACTTAAAAAGGATGGGATTCACTCAAATTGAGAGAGAAGACAAAGACTCGCTTGTCCATAGTGTGTCCTTTGGTATCAAGCCCAATTGTGTACTGTCCTGATCAATAGTGCCTGAATCAAGGGCAAGGTTGACTTGTTCATTCAGAGAAACAAGATCAGCGGAACACTTCACATACTTAGACTACAAGCAGATAGTCATCTGTCTTCTAGGAAAGATGTTCATATATGCTAAGTTCTATGGGCATTTGGCACAAGTCTCCAAGAAAGCATTACTTCATTTATGTTGGCCTTTTTAATTCCTTTTAGAGGGTCCATCAGAACCATCATCTACCTGTAAACTGTGAGAAAGAATTGAGTGTAAGAATTAGGCATTTTATCTGCTGGGTGTTTCATCTGGAGGCTTGCCTTGAAGCAGGCCTAATGCTAGCAAAGGTGACTACGAAAGAGAGGCAGGCCTTGCCAGTGGAGCTCACGCATGAGTGTGCATGTTAAGATCATACTCATTGGCACACATAAATTCAGAGTTCCAGGCACACAATTCTATTAGTAACCTCTCACCACACTGTCTCTTTCTACATGCAGTCCGTCACAGTCCAGTAAAGGGTCAGGAATTCTTACATTCCCTTCAAATAGAGCACACTCTTCCAGAAACTCGAAAGAATGACTTCTGCTTGTGGGGCGATGTGCGGATGATGACGGCGGGATCTTTACTAATGGAGTGAATTTACTAGAGCCAGTTATTTACTGTGTATCTTGCCAGTTGATGCTCTGCACACTCCCATGCCCACTTAGTCACAGTGCATGTGCAGAGCTGCACCCAGCAAGCGGTCTTCCTGAAGTTTGCTTGAGCTTGGTTGCGGCCCTGACTTGTGCGACTCCTGCCCTTTACCCTGGCTTCAGCCTTCCCTGTGTTTTGAAGGAGACTGAGTTCAACATTCCCTCAGCCCTGGACTATTCCATCATTATCCTGAAATTGACTCCTTCTCGGCACTCAGATAATGCCCACTGTGATGATGCCCCCGCCATCCCAAGTTAGGCAGACTTCAGTTTTCTATTGATTCCTTTCTATACGGAGATGGAAATAGCTCACTGGTCATAGTTGGGAATGCCCAGACCTTGAAAGGTCCAGTGATCATAAGGCCTTTGTCACCAGACCTCAATGCCTGTATTGACGCCTGGCATGCCTTGGGATGTCATTTGCACTGATTTCATAGGCTCCCTGCCCTCATAGCTGACATTAGATAATTTCGAGTTGCTTCATAGTAAATCCATATGTGCATTCCTAGTTCCTAAGAGTTTAAAGTGCTAAAGATAGTTACCAGGGGAAGCGAAAAATAGCCTTCTCCTTGCCAAAGGAGCGTCTGTTCTGTGCTGGATTCCATTAATAATGAACTTCTGTTGTCCAGGATGGAGTATTTAGAAGGGGCTCTGCTTAAGAATTTAATTTTATTCCTCCTTAAATAGCTGAATGTTTACTTAAGCATTTTTCTTTTAATTTATTGTAGCATATTTTTTTCCTGTTTGTCTCCTGCTAGGTGGAAGGTTATAGGAATTGCCATGGGGAGCTGTCAGTTTTGTGGCTTCCAGTTCAGCTTACTTTCTGGTTAAGAACACATTTAAGGGGCTGGAGAAATGGCTCAGCAGTTAAGAGCCCTCCCCTAGAGGTCCCAAGTTCAGTTTCTAGCACCTGCATCCAGTTAGTGGCTACTGCACATAGCATCAGCTCCAGGGGATCTGATGTCTTCTGCTGGCCTCTGCGGGTATGCACAGTCACATCACACCACACCACACCACACCACACACACACACACACACACACACACACACACACACACAGATAAAAATAAGGCTAAAAACCACCATTCATTTAATTAAATTAGCATTTAGTTAATAAACTATGCTCTCTGTTTTGTAGTTATTATGCCATAGTCTTAGTAAGTAGTTTAATATTTTCACAAAGCTGATGGACAAGAGCTGATGATGAATTGTGTTTGGTGTTTTAACATTAAAGAAAGTGCTTGAACTGCAATATGTGATGAAGCAGATGGGCTCATGGGAGTATTGCAAACCTCTCGTGGAGTGTGGCAAACCTGTATTAGATAATCTTCACATCTTGTAAAATGTTCTGGAAAAAACTGGAATCATGTTTCTGAGATGGAGCTTCTTTGAGAGGATAAAGCAACTCTTGTGCAGTATGTTTGTGAAATAAGCTGTTCTGTGAAGCAGATCGCCCTGTCAGGTAACACGCTCAGGTTTGAGGAGGTTTAGCGTCTGAGTCTGAAGAGGTGTCTGCGTAAGGGAAAATTACCATATACTACGAGGGCGTTGTAGTTCCTCACATCCGGGAACTCCTTTACTTCTAGCCTTTCATTCCAACTCTAAATATGACTACTAACCTGGTCTGAGGTTCAGGAGAGCCATGTGGGTGGACCATTTCCAAAACTTGAGTAACAAAATGTTATATGGCCTTTTCTGAAGACACTATTTTTAAGTGTTGATGGAGGACCTTCGAGGAAGGTCGGCACTAAAATACACCCTCAGTATGTTATGTTTGGGGTAGAACTTGTTAAAGCGTCAGAAATGTTCTCAAATTATAAGCTGAAGACTTTTAGTGGCTGGGTTTTACTCAGGTGGTTTTGTTGCTATTTTTTGTAAGCACTAAGGATAGAACTCACAGCCTTGCGCATACTAGACAAAACACCCTGCCCCTGTACCACGCTGGCAGCCCAGGATGTAGGCTTTTCAAAGTCATTTCATGTGCCCCACTAACAGGCATTGTCTTCAAGCCAGAGAAGTCAAGTTTGATGTTCCTATAGGGGAAATCTGCACTACAACTTTCTAGAACATCATGAGCTATTTTGGTGTGTGCTGAAAGCTATAGAGCACAGCACATAAAGCTCTTGATACCAGTTCTGGTAGCAGATGGCCTAATGCTATTATGGAAAAGATACGGCTAATGGCGTAAGCACACTGTGCAACTGGCATGTCCCAAGTAGGCTGCATCTTCATGCTTTGGTTCCCCCATCATTGACACGTATACAGCGCCCTTTTAGAGTCTGGAGTCTACTGTTCTGCATTGAATCTTTCCTCCTCCTCTTCCTCTTCTCACTGGCTTATTTTTTCTTTTCTGAGATGGGGATCTATGTTGCCCTGGTTTATGCTGACTTCCTAACATCAAGCAATCCTCCTGCCTCAGCTCCCAAGTATCTTTGATAACAGCTGTGTGCCCTTATGCCCAACTTCTAACTGGGCTACTTTGAATGTGTTTATTCTGAATATGTTTATTTTATCATAGAGAACTAGTATCTACAGGTTAACATTTGTCAGAAATGTGATTTTTCATGTTCAAAAGTATTCAAAGAAAATCGTGGACCAAATTGGCTTCATCATTTGGGGAAATAAGACTCGAAAGGACATGAATTTACAAAATCTCCTACCTGTAAATAATCCTCAGTTGAAAAATATATGGCTTTTATATTCTTGCCAATTTGGATGGCAATGAATATTTATTGGGCACATAAATGATGCATAAGGATATATATATATATCTCAACATTAGAGCTGCCAATCCAGGACCCATTTTCTCCAAGAAAACGGCTGGCCTTGTTTCCACTGTCTTCTCTTATATTGTTTTTGTCTAAGAGGAGGGCATCTAAGAGATACTAGATTCCGGGAGTAAAAATAACTTGGGTGTCTGAGTGAGTGTGGCTTTTTCTTTTTCTTTTGACTTTTTTTTTAGACAGGGTTTCTCTGTATAGCCCTGGCTGTCCTGGAACTCACTCTGTAGACCAGGCTGGTCGTCTCGAACTCAGAAATCCACCTGCCTCTGCCTCCCAAGTGCTGGGATTAAAGGCGTGCGCCACCACTGCCCGGCAGGTGTGGCTTTTTCTATAATATCCCCTGTTTGTCTTTGTATTTTTTTTTTGCTATGGGACCTTTTTTTGTAACTCTCTACTTCATCCCAAATAGGTTCAAATTAGCAAGATGGCTTTTTACCTTGTGGCTAGGAAATGGCTCTAACGTTGAAGCTTTCGTGTTATGCTAGCTGGACTTGAACATGAGATAATTGGATCTATGCCTCAGTTCTCAATTTCACACACAAAACATGAGCATACCCAGTTCACTTGTAAAGTGAACGGGAAGAAAGAGAAACAAGGCCCAGCGATAGTCATCAGAGGACATTTATACCCCAACTGGGACAGCCATGCCCTGTTCTTTGACGTGCTGGGGATTGAGCAGTATGTAGGCCTTACACATACTGGATAAGAACACTGCCACAGACGCTACTCCCAGCTTAGTAGTTCTGCATTCCTTGTTAAGTTCCATTGTATCCCAATAATTAGCCCTTTTCCAAATGTTTCTAAATGTGAATATGTAAAAAAAAAAGAAGAGAGAGAGAGAGAGAAACAAACAAACAAAACGGTTACTGATGCTGGTCTTTTAATACACCCTCAAAGCTTTTAGAAGACCATTCTGCCTTTTAAGAATAATTTCAGTAAGATTTCATTTTGTTTAACTGAATGAGATACTATAGGAAGGAGCAGTGCCCTGTATTTGATCAGTGGCTTTGGAACTAAAGTAACAGTAAATAAAACCCATCAAATTCCTGTTGTAAAATAAAATCACTCCCTGGGTTTCCAGTTTAATAGGACATATGAGACAAGAGCCAGCCAATGGGAAAACAGGCACATGAAGTATTTTATTTATTCGTTTGTTTGTTTGTTTGGAGAGAGAGCGGGGGTGCGGGAGGGAGGGAGAACACAAATGTGAACAGTGCCTTGTTGGTGTCAGGAAGTTGATTCTTGACTTTTGCCTTGTGAGCAATGTCTCTCTTACCTGTGCTGCTTCGCTGGGCAGCACTCCAGGCCAGCTGGCCACAAAGTTTCCAGGTCGGTCATTCCCCCATCTCTGCCTCCCATCTCGCCGGCTGCCACCCCTGCCTGGTTTGTTTTTGTTTGTTTGTTTTGTGGGCCATGAACATTGAACTCAGAGCCTCAGGTTTGCATGGTTACATTGACTGGCTGACCCATCTGCCTAGCCCCACAGTGAGAGGGTTTGTGAGAATTAAGAATTTGCTCCAAATTCCAAGTGGTTGAAGTCGGGGAGGCTGCTGAGAGGACTTCCTGTTGTTCATTTCCCCACTTCCTGTTCTTTACTCAGCACTGTCCCCTCCCATTCCCAGCCTTCTCCCCGGGACCAGGGCCAAAGTCTGAGGCATGTGTTTCACGAGTCCCTTAAGATCAGCATGAAGAAATCAAGTTAGACAAGGAGATACTTGCCTCTGCAGACCTGGAAGCAACATTCTCGCAGTGTGGGTAGGAGCAGGGCTGGGGAAACTGAGACGTGAGTCAGAAGAGATCTGGATCCCATTCCCCTGTCAGCTCTGCCTCTGGGGCAGAGCAGCCATCTTTGTGCTTCAGTTTCTTCCCTAGGTCAGCCAACCCCGTGTGCCCTGGGAGTGTTAATGGCGCAAAGCAACCAATCCCCAATGGATGTCACCTTTAGTTGCTCTGTGGGAAGATCGGTCCTTTCTGTCCACTGTCATCATTGAAATGTTTGAGTCCTCCAAAAAAATGCTATTTCTTTTCTTTTCTTTTTTCTTTTCTTTCTTTCTTTCTTTCTTTTTTTAGTTTTTTGAAAAATGCTATTTCTATACATGCCACTGTGTGTACATGTCAGTAGCCCAGTCAGAAAAACTCACCAATGCCTGCTGACCCTGCTCCGCTCTTACCAAATGCACACGTACCTGGTGGCCTGCTGCAGTATGTCTTGCTCTGTAAGTGGATTTGCTGGGTGTGAGTCCAGCGCCACTTGTAAGGAGTAAGCAACTAACTATGTGGAAATGATCTTACAGGTGGCTGGATTTAGTATATGGTCTGGCTCTCTTCTAAGCAGAGGCAATCCTCATCAGAGGCCCAGAAATAATAACTGCAAGTTGGGTTCTCTGCAAACTAACCAGGGGCACCTTTGTTTATGTGGACTCTCCTCAGTATAGCAAGGGCCATGTGAATACAAACAAATACTGACAGGGTGCCCAAGTATGACATATTCTGATGGTTATTTTTTAAAGAGATTTTTTTTTAAACTTAAGATAGCCTTTTAAAACAGTTTGGTCTCTCATTTCTTTTATCAGTTGAAACCTATAACATTAGAGATATAGAAAGCTTTTGACTTATAAAAATGAAGCTTCATTTGTCCAGCCTAATGCCCAGCTTACCAGAAGAGATATACCACATTTATTCCACTAGCTGATTATAGCCAAGGCAGATATAATCCAATATGGGTCAGGGTTTGGCGTTTGGATTTGCAATAGGCCTTCCTCTCTCTGCTGGCGGGAGCGACTGCAGGGAGGTTGAAGATAAAGAGGATGCCCGTCATTGTCCCTTGTTATTGATTCGTCACATCTCTGCCCTTCATTAAGTCATTTGCCCCAGTGCCAAGCCTTGTTTATTGGGCCACAAGGCCTTCTTGTGGCTCACGAACAGGATCCAGAGTCAGGATCCAAGAAGCTGGATGCAGACCCAGCTCACTGAAGCCACAGGCCGCCCATCGCTTGTTTATGGTGCGTTTGAACTCTGTCATCATAATTACCCATTATACCAAAACTCTCAGAACTGCAGTCAGCAGCAGACAATGACACTCATTTGGAAGGCAAATATAAATAAATAAGCCATGTGGGTAGTGGAGATTGGACCCAGGGTTTTGAATGGGAAAGTGGTATTTAGCACAACCAAATCCTAATTGTACAGAATAATAGCCACTGAAAATATTCCTTTGTCGTCTTCTGAGCCCCATTTTCCCTTCTCTGTGTCCCACCACGCCCTCCGATGGTCCTGATGGTGTACTGTTAGTTGTATAAAGCTAAGCACACTGCATAATTGGTTCCTAAAACTACATGATTCATCTCTTGCCCTGTTGCACATTTGACCCAGAGTGTAGATGAAGTAATGCCATCTTGGGCATTTCTCTAATCATCCATTCGGCAAATATTTATCGAGGCTGTACCGTGAACCAGTCTTTATTCACAATGAGCTTGTGGTTAAGGAAAAGAGAGAAATGGATCACACGGTTGTGGACCATGGGTAACGTACTGATAGGTGCTAGGTATATATGGAAGTCCATTATCCCTGCCCCCCGCCCCCCTGCTTTCCCAAAGATGGCACCTGATACTGAATGGTTCTCCAGGTGATAAAAGAGAAGTGGGTGTCAGGTAAGGGGGATGGCAGGGTTTGAGGTAAAGAGCTGGAGTTGTTCAATCAGGCGTAGTAGGAGAAAACTGACTTACGTGTTGTGAAGTTTTTCTCTCTTTGTATTTTGACTTCTAAGGTGTACATGGTGTTCTTGGTTCCGTTTTCCTAAACAAGTTGATTTTGTAACTGGTTTTGGCTTTTTATTTCCTTACCTTTGTTTCTTTTAAAATTGTATCATCTGTGTGTGTCATCTTATCTTTGAAGTTTAGTTTAATTAAATTCATGATTTAAATGTTTTAAAAACATTTTTTTCAAATGTATGTGTTCAAGTGCTCGTCTGCGTGTAAGTCTATGCCCCGTGTATGCCTGGTACCCAGGGAGGACAGCAGAGGGCATCAGAATCCTTGAAATTGGAACTACAGACAGTTGTAAGCTGCTGCATGGGTACTGGGAACTAAACCAGAGTTCTCTTCAGGAGGAGTAAGTGCATTTACTTCAGCCCCTTAAATTAGTTTACACAGTGAAACAACTGGAATTTCCATATGGCTCTTATATTTTTTTAACACTTTTTTGGTGAAGGTGGCTGATCATTCTTTTGAACCTCTGAGAAGGCCATCCAGTGGTTCAGCGTTCAGCAATCGTACCCTGACGATTTTGCTAATTCAGTGACTACAAACACAGAGCTAATGATCTTATTTATTCATTTATTCATTCATTTATTTATTTAAGACAGTCATTCAGCCTGGATCCTTTAGCTTGGAGCTTGTATCAAAGCTACTTAATTCTTATTAATTCTATAGACAAAACCAAACCAAATAGATATAGAGATTGTGACTTTAGGAATGGCATGGGCTCACCCGCTGGCCTGGTGGCATAGGTGGGTCTCTATACCCTCCTTCTGGGGTTCCTAGATTCCTTGGGCTCTCTGTATCTCTGCATTGGCATGTGCCTAGACAAAGTTGTTAGACAGCCCTGTCCTGAGAAGTCACTGTGCCTGAACCATGAGTCAGTAGCTTGAGATGCCAAAGCAATGTGACTTCACAACACACCCAGTCTCTGAGGAGACTTACCGCTTCGGGAATGAACACTGGACTTTCCGGTCCATGTGTGATTGTCCCAGTTGGCAGTGCTGTTCTGAGTCAGCGGTCTCCATGGCACTCGGCTGCAAGAGCAGGGGTTGGGGTTAGGAGGAGTTTGCTGGAATCTTCAGGGTATCTCACATCATTGATGGGCACAGGGTGTACCCCCAGCCTCTCACAAGGGAGGTCCACTATTGCTGCTGGCTTCCTAGGTCCTTCTTGGTACTTCCTTGATACTTCATATCAATAGCCAGTCTCCTGATCCATGAACAGGATGACAACATGCAGGAAACTTTATGGAGAGGAAGTCAGGCTCCTTCCTCCATCTCTCCCACCCCCAAGGGAGGAGGAAAAACATCTTCTCTACTTCCAGAGAGCTTGTGGATTTGGAGAGGCAGGCTCCTTGTGCTCAGAGTCATTCTAGGTTTGGTGATAGGACTGTTGAAATCTGGTTTTTCCCCTCCTCCTTTGGGAAAAAGAAGGTAGCACATTGTTGAGGGTGCTTAAAAGTCATTCCATGTTCTTGAGTTTAGGAAACAGGATTGAGCAAGTACATTAAAGTTTTTAAAATGAATTAAGTGCTGACAGTCCTTTTTCTCCAGGGGACAGTAATATTACCTCAAATTCCCACATACGTTTTTCCAAATAAAAGTCTCCTATAATTATCTTCTCTTCTTCCATTGCTTCCTCCTCTTCTTTCTCCTCCTCCTCCTTCTCCTCCTCCTCCTCCTCCTCCTCCTCCTTCCCCTTTTCCCTTTTCCTCGGGTTTGGCGACAACCAGTTAATTTTGAAGCTGCCAGAGTGATTATTTCAGTGTTGCACAGTACCTTTGGGAGGAGAATGGAATCTCATTTCCCCCCCATCTGCTGACACAATTCTCCTAATTTCAGAGGGCAATGATGTCACCCTCTAATGAGTAAAATATTTCTTACTAAACAGATGGGTCTCCTTGCCTGACTTCTTTGTAATAGAGGAGGGTGTAAGGCACAATGTGCTTCATGTCTTATATAGTTGTATGATTTAAGTTGAACAGGATTGCTATGAACTCAGCGAGACTAATATTTTTCTTTTTGTAAACATAAAGATTACCATGATAACAGTGACCCAAAGGTCCCCGTCATGACTGGACATGGCTCGGTCCTCAAGTGTTGGGAAAACTTTGAGTGTATCCAAGTAGAACCAGAGTGTAGCCCTAAGGTAGGGAGGGATCCTGAATACATCACAGCTTGGACCATGGAAGGAGACCAGACATGGTGGAGAGATGTTGAAATCTAGCTCAGAGAAGGGGAGAGCAGAAGCCGCTGTTGATTGATGTCACATGCTGTTTATACAGTGACATCAGCTGAACTCTGCTTTATCCAACTAGATAGGCAAGCATCTGAGCTCAGAGTGGACAAGGAATTATGGCTTTGGGACCATTACAAGACTAACTTCTAGGTCATCTATGAACATGGATGTGCCCTGAAACCCATAAACAGTGTTAACCAGCCACTAACACACATTTCAGTTTCCATAGCTGAGGTACACTGTCCCATGTGCAGATCTTTTCTCCATCCCAGGGACAAGGCCACCATACCTGACCTATATTAACCATCATGCTTCAGGGCCTCCCATGAGCTTTTTCTCACTGTGCTTTCTGTCCTGTAACCTTTGTAAGTTTAAGAGGATGCTTCTTAGTCATGTTGATACTTCATGTTCTTCTGAGTGCCTTCAATCAGTGTGTTCACTCATTCATTCATTCATTCATTCATTCATTCATTCACTCATTCCAGTCAAGAAATACCTATGTAGCATCAGGATAGATTTAAGTTTTATTTATCCAAGTAGGAAAAAAAATGTGTGGCACTGGTAATGATGGGGAATATAGTTAAGACAACACATTTCTTCAGAGCAAGTTGCAATGTGTGTCAGAGACCTTGCAGATGTGCACATTTTTTTTTAAAAACCCTTCAATTCTAAAATGTAATCATCCGTTCAGAGAAAAAGACTGTGCTAGACATGTTAATAAATTTTGTCACACTATGCATCTGAGTTGGTTTATGTTGGAGACATTGAAATGTCCAGTGACAGGCACACTGCTCGAGTAAATGGCACCATGCTTCTGTGACAGAATGCTGTTAAATCGCTAATATGTTGGTGTACCCTACTGGGGGAGCATTTGTTGACAGGGAAGAAATTTCCATGTATGCTTCTTTTTTGGTTTTTCGAGACAGGGTTTCTCTGTGTAGCCTTGACTGTCCTGGAACTCACCCTGTACACCAGGCTGGCCTCGAACTCAGAAATCTGCCTGCCTCTGCCTCCCAAGTGCTGGGATTAAAGGTGTGCGCCACCACTGCCCAGCCTCTGTATGCTTCTTTTAAAATTTAAGAAGTATGCATGGCTTAAGAAGTATCTGAAATAATAGTTCTCAACCTTCCTAATGCTGAGACCCTTTAATACAGTTCCTCATGTTGTGGTGACCCCCAACCATAAAATTATTTTTGTTGCTAGTTCATAACTGTACTTTTGGTACTGCTGTGAATCCTAATGGAAATATCTGTGTTTTCCAATGGTGGTCTAAGGATCATTTGATCCTCAAAGTGGGTCGAAACCCACAGGCTGAGAACCATTGTTCTAAACAAATCCACAAGAGGTGCCAGAGGGAAGGGATGGGATCCTCTTCATCAACAAAGTAAAGCAATGGTCAGGAAGGTTTTTCAGTACCCTTTGTGTCACTGGGATTATATGTCATGATGTGTTTGTGGCGGGGACGGGGAATTTGAGAGGCTTAAGTCAAAACGCTACCAGTTTTTCTCAATATGAGAATACGGGTCATTTCTTCCTGTGTGTTTTTGCATTTTGCAAAGTTTTAATTGCCACATGAAATAGATAGAAAGTGTTACTCAAGTATAGCTCTGTAAGTGGCCATGACTGTGTTCATGTCATTGTGATGTTCAGTGAGGGACCAGATAATGCAGTGATAAAGGTGCGTATGCCAAGTCTCTAAATCAGTGGTTCTCAGCCTTCCTAGTGCTGTGACCCTTCCTTCCATACAGTTCCTCATGTTGTGGTGACTCCCAACCATCAAATTATTGCATTGCTACTTCATAACTATATTTTTACTACTGTTAGGAATCGTAATGTGAATATCTGGAATTCAGGAGATCAGATATGGAACCCCTGTGGGAGTCACAAGCCACAGGTTGAGAGCTGCTCCTCTAGATAAAGCTTGTCTAGGTTGCTGTGCAGCCACGTAAGCTAAGGCAGTAGAAGGGAAGGCTAGAAGACCCCCTGGATGGGTGGACAGAGCTGTTGTGAGATGAGAGTCTCTGGCAAGTAGAGTGATATGTGAGCACTCAAGAGCATGGGGCATTTGAGTCGCTGCGAGGGGATACAGGACAAGAGGCAGACCTTCTGGGAGACCCTTTCCACAGAGCATCTCAACAGTGGAGCAGTGCACACTCAAACTATAAGGACGGGAAGGGATGTGACCACTCGGTTCTATGTCCCAAGGCAAGGCTTTGTTTGCACCTTGTCCTAAGACTTAACAGATAGTTCCTTAGCATCAACTTCAGACAATCCAAGTGTGAATTGAGCCCATTTGCATACCTGCTGTGCTTAGCTAGGTTCAGGTCCACTGTTAAAAGAGCAAGAATGTAGAGGGTGTTTTTCCAGAACCAGGAATTTTCTTAGGTCGATGTAGCCCAGTCTGTTGTTTGAGTGTCTACTCTGATGCATGGTGAAGCTTGGGAGTTGCGTTGTGTGGTCGAGGAGTCTGAACATCTTTCTTCACTCCTTGTTGACTACATTTATAGAGGGATTACCACAGGTAGATGCTCTGGGAATGGCTTGCTGTGAGCAGGCTCAATATATCCAGGTCAGGAGACTATACCAGATCTTTTTCTCCACGGAGTTTCCTGTTTTCTGAAAGGCAGATCCATGTTGTGTCCCACATGAAACCCCACATTAGCTCTATAAATGCCAGGCTTGTCCTCTGAGAGGTGGGGGCAGAGACATATGAAGGGATGGTTAAACTCAGTTCTCTTGCTCATCCTCATAGATGGCCCTGAGGAGCTGGCCATGGCTGGGTTGGTGTTGGGGAGGGGAGTCAAGAGATGGCTCTTCCCTCTTCACAGTGTCTCTGTCCATCCAAGCTTCCGTGGCTTCCACTCTTCCAGGTACCAGGCTTCCTATAAGGGAATCATCATCTCTCCTTCCTAGATCCTACTACCGTTCTAGAAATGAGAGACAGAAATACACACGACTAAGGCTTACCTGCTCTTCCCAGTGGGGGAAGGAGAGCTGAATCCATGCCTGCTGAATTTCAGAGTCCTGGCTCCTAAGCTCACCCAACCTTCTCTGCACCTTAGCATCCAGTGTCACCGAAGCCCGGATGTCATTGGGCCTCCAACTTTATGGGCCTTCTTGGCTTGGCTGTGTCTGTAACAAGCAAAAGAGCCATTTATAAAAATAAAATGGATTCTGCCTGAACTCCAGTCAGTACCCAATAGAAGATGCATAAGTAACGGACACTGCTGAACTCTAGGAACACCATCTGCACTGTCAGATATCATCAAACCATCAAAAGTGACATTTAGGAATCCTAGGACCACCATCAGCTAAGATGATCAGCTGAGATCTGCTAAGACTTACTTTGAAATGAAAATCAGCTTGTTTCAATAATAGAGGCCAAAAACCTTTGCCCAAGTAAAGAATAGGGCAGGGGACAGATCCACAGGGTCCCACTTCCTACCTTGTCCTTCCTATTTGAGAAAGGGGTCATGTCTGAACCCATTTCATGGATTGTGGGTGTGGTGTTTGCTGAATGCCACAGCTGGCCGTACTTCATCCAAAACTCACCTGCCACCATTTGTGTGGTCTGTGGCCCTGAAATGCCAGTGGCAGGTGGTGAAGCCACAGGCTGTGGGAGAATTGGTTTGTGATCTGAGGAGCTGGGCAGTACAGGGGAAGCTATGGTGAATCCTTGTGGCAGGAAAAAGAGGAAATTTCATTATAAGTAGAAGAGAGGCTTCTGGGGCAGCAGACTTGGGGTGGAGGGGTGTGAAGCATGATAAAGGAGAGGGAGGGAAGGGAGAGAAGAGGAACAGGTGAGGTACCCAGCAAACGGGGAAGATGGGCTGCCAGTCTGCCAACTAAACTGGAGACTCCGGGCAAAGCATGACCTTTTCTCCTTGTGATTCAGGTGTCTAATGTTCCCCCCACTTAAGTAAGCCCTAGGCTTTCTCCCAAAAGACCTTCTACTATTTTAAGGAGACAGTAGTTGGCACTCATTGGTGAGCTCTGGGCTGCCAGGTGTTTTATTTTGTTGTGTGATCATCTGTAAAGAGATGGATAAGGAGACCCACAGGATGGGAGACTCAGGCAGCTCGACATGAGTAGAGCAAGCTGCACAATGGAGGAAAAATGACTTACTTAACCGAGTGAGGTGAGCCCCAGGAAGGAGTCACGCCGCACGTCATGGAGACTTCTTCATTTTTTTTCAGCTCTGTCTTGTTTAGCTAATGTTCTGTTTAAGTAACAGTATGTGCCTGGTGGTCCCCAGGGACTCCCCCGCCCCCCCAAGAAAATTAAATAAACATCTTGTGACATAGTCCCCAGGCTCGATGTTCTAGAATGCTCGAGAACTCAGCTGCCCTGAAATGACTGTTGGAACAATTTGGGAAGACAAGTTTTAGAAGCCCCAGGAAAGGGGAAATCGCTATTAAAACAGAAAGGGAGGGGAAGAAAAGAATGGGGAGAGAGGGAAAGTGATAAGTCAGGGAGAAAAACCAGAACCGCAAGCTCCACGATAGTAATTTCAAAAATAGCCCTGGAAAGGTGTCCACTTTCAATCGTGACCACTCCCTGCAGGGAGCGTTCGGAAGCCCCATCTGCAGAAGCGATCTGTTTTAGAGTTCAGTCACTCGGAAGGGTTAGCCCTCTGTCCTGGATTCGCTCAGATTCTCGCGTTCTTTCTTTCTTTCTCTGGAATTCCGTAGACAGTAATTAAGGAACTGGAGGCCAGCAGGAGGTCAGGGAGCCTTCCTCAGTGAAAACAGGAATTGTTGGCCATGCACAACACTCCCTTTTTTCCTTGTGGTGAATAGGAGATTTGCTTAGAGCTGATGACTTATGCCTTTCTCACAAGTTATACAGTTAGCAAGCGGCTGGGGGATCAGGCAGCAGGCAGAGAGAGGCTAATTGAATCCAGTCAGTGTCCTGGTGCTTGCTCTTCCTCAGATGTTCGGCCCGTGACTGGGAGAGCCTGCCCGATCATGTAACTGCGGACAACATGCTCGTGGGAGTGCCTGGTCCGACTTGGAGATTTCAGGGCTGACCAAGAGTGGGGTTTGCTCTGCTTGGGGAGGGGGAAGGGGTACCTACTGCGTCTTTGCAAAACTACCCCTTACGCCTGCTAAATGCCGAAGCCGGTAAGTTGATGAATTTTTTGTGTGTGTGTGCGCGCGCGAAAGGAAAATGCTTCTGTTGCTCCAAGAAAAAAAAAGGCTTTCTGCTCGCTTCTGCCTAGAAGGCAACTTTCTTGGCTTCTTCAGTTTCTCTAGATCTGCCCTTCTCCTTCTAGCTACTAACCTGCCTTCTACCCCTGAGCATTCTCGCCCAGCCTGTTCACCCGGATGCCGTACGTAACTTTTGGAGAATAAAAAAATATTATTTTGAGACTGTGAAAGAATAAGCAAGCATGAGCTGGAGCTGCTCTGGGAGTTGTGCTGAGGGACTTAAATCCAGATGGCATTCGGCATTACTTTAAACAAATCTACAATTGACTGGCTTTCTTCTCATAACGTTTGCAATTAACACAAAGACAGCTTGGCTGTAGAAGTTGAGGTGTGTGTGTTCTTTCTTATGGACTAAGTTCAAGCAAAACTGTTGTATGATCTTTCTCAAGCAAATATATTTGCAATTGAAAAATACTTCTCAGAAAGACTTAAATATTGTATGATGTGGGTAGAGGGGGGCGGAATAAGGTGACTGAGTCTGGTAATTCTGATTGTTGACTGTGACAGTGTGTCTTGGATTTGGAGCCAGGGAGGCAGACTGTAGCCCTGTGCTCAAGATGGTCTCGTGTGGTTCCCCCCAAGGATCTAATTGTTCCTTGCAAATGTGGACTACCATTTATTCCAGCACATCCCTTGCTACTGTGCCACTAAACTTTTAGAAACCATTTATTCTGCACGTCACGGAACTGTTTGTTATAAGGACCAGTGAAGGATCTGTTTTAGGCTGCAATGACAGGCTTAGGATAAGCAGTGTACGCCAGCACACAAATCTTATTTATTTACAGATGTGATTAATTTTGTTCCCTTTTCCCAATCATATTGCGTGTAGCTGTGTTATAAAAAGTTCTCCACGCTGGCTCCATGGCTTTTCCCATTAGAACATCACAGATGTGTCAAAGGATGCACTTGTTCCAAGAGAAGCTGGGAAGAAAGGAGGCTCCACCCTCCTGTCCGTGCCAAATGGCCCCATAGACTCTCCAGTCAGTGCCTAGCAGCCAAAGGGCTTGCTATCTCTTTAAAGCAGCTATAGTTTTGTGCCTTGGCTTGGTCAATTTGTTATGGTTTAAAACTGTGGAGCCAGCTGTCTGCAAGCTGATGTAATGTTGCTATGGAAACCAGAAATGAAACACTTAAGCATTCACCACAGAATTACTACATATAGCATTAGCCAAAGTAATTAAAACTTGAGCCATATGGGTTTTCTGGTGGAAAAAAAAATCTGCAGCCGAAAGCTTAGAAGTGAAATGTTTCTGTTTACAATACTGCAGAGGCATTTGCATGTGTTCTGGTAGGGGTCATCCATTTTTCTCTGGATTGTTTAGGATGGGGGCAGGTAAAGCTGATGGATTCGCCTTCTTATTTATAAGATGATCAAACTTAAGTTTACTCTAGTAAAAGGTAATAACCTCTAACTTAGAGGTGCAGGGGTACCAAGATGGAAAAACATTTGAATATGTGTAAGCATATGCTTTTATGTTTATGTTTTGTTTTATGTGGATCTGTGTTGGTTATGAGCCTATTTCTTAGAATCATTTATATACAAAGTAGAAATCCTTTATATTCTACAAACACCCATTAGGTAGGAGGAAGGCTTGTTTAAAAAAATACTTGTAATATTTATTTTCTGTTTGTCAATGCTATCTCGAAAATATTTACATTTTAAAATTATATACACATACTTTTAATGATTCTTAATTTAAGAGATTCTCAAACTCCCCTTTATGATAGTCAATTTGAATAAGAAATGTGGTATATATATACATATGTAATATACATATTATATATACATATATCATGCTATGCTACTTTCAGCACTTAGAAAGTAATACATAATTGTTTGAGAGAGAAATGCACAGTGAAGAATTTATTACTCAGTTTAGAAGAAATGCAGTCACGTGTGTCTTTATCTCAAAACAGCTGGAGAGAATCTCTTAAAGGCAAATATGTCAGGCTGGAGAGATGGCTCAGTGGTTAAGAGCACTGGCTGTTCTTCCAGTGGTCCTGAGTTCAATTCCCAGCAACCACATGGTGGCTCACAACCATCTGTAATGGGATCTGATGCCCTCTTCTGGTGTGTATGAAGACAGCAGCAGTGTACTCACATACACAAAATAAATAAATCCTTTAAAGAATTAAAAAAAAAAGGCAAATATGTCACAGGTCTTTCCCCTGGGACTGGAAAGGAATCCAGAAGTTGACCCTCCCATCCATAAAAAGTGTCTCAGAGACTCACTGTTCAACTCAAACACCTCCAAGGCTCACTACAGAGGGCTCTTTCTAATTAAGAAGATAAGACACACAAGCATACATTTCTTCAAGGACTTGCTGTATCCGCCTGCCTAGGTTCCAAAGCGTGATACCACAGAGGAAGTTCTTAGTTGCTATGGCTTGAGGTTTGTCAGTGGCCGACACTCCCGGAACCTCTACTGAATTAGAAAGATGCAAGTGCCATCAGTGTAAAGTTCTCAAGAGCTCCTTGTTCCTCAAAAAGTAGGTAGACTGTGTGAAACCAGTTGAGGAATCCAGGCAGAGGAAAGGAAGGCTCTCTCGATGAGGGAACGGATGTTGGCTTTCAGTCTCATGACCTGATGTGACCACTCTCATTCCTTCCTGGAAAGCTCACGAAAATGCACCTTTTCTACCTCTATGCTGTCTCTATATTCTGTGTCTCTGTAGGAGATTTTTGTGTTACCGATTCTTAGTCTAGTCTAGTCTCCTCTCGTCTTTGGATGCTCTTGTCCGCACCCTTTCCCCAAATACACAAGTCACCAGCAGTCACTACCAAAAAACTAGCTACGGAGCATATGGGCGTGTTAGATTTTGATCTCATAATCTAGCTTCCCATCTAAGTGCATACAACTAATGCTTATTTCAACTTTGACTTGACTCTGGAACTTAGATACTTAGCCTAGGTTTTCCCCCCTCGCTCCCAGCGGGTAGGTAGGGGTGATACAGAGAGACCTTGTGTCGTGAAAGGTTAGTTTCTTCTTTTTGAATCGCTGGTACCTGAACTGCGATGGGAAGGCACGGTATTTTGAAACATTTTGCAGGAATTCAAGGCACAGGGGCTTACTCAGGTGCTCATGACCCAGAGTAAGGGTAACCAAGTTCTCATGCCTCTGGCTGGCTGCTCTGACCAGTTTATTTCCTTACACGTCAGCAATTCAACAAAGTAAAAAGGAAATTTAAACCAGATGGTATCATTTTGTATTTGGAGCAGCTAAACTTAACTTTTTTTTTCTTTTTTAACCTTGCACCTTTTAGCTAAGTGCACTAATCCTTATTGTCCAACACGACTGCCTGCTTCCCTGGCTGAGATGTGGGAGGGTTATGATGGCCCTCATTTTCCTTCTAGTTTGTCAAGTAGACAGTAGGCAATGTTTTTCATTTTTATTTTATTATTTTATTTTATTTATGTGCATTAGTGTTTTGTTTTGCCCATATGCGTGTGTAGGGATACCATATTCCCCTGGCACTGGCCTTACACACAGTTGTGAACTCCATATGGGAGCTGGGAATTGAACACAGGGCTCTCTGGAAGAGCAGCTAGTGCTATTTGATCACTGAGCCGTCTCTCCATTTGAACAGTCGGCACCTGTAATTGTGAATCTGCAAGCAGTATTTTCCTAGGAATTTTAGAGAAGCTGGACATACTTCACAGAGCGGAAGGCCAAGAACTATTCCAGTCTGATGATTTACTGAGGGGTTTATACTAATTAATCATCAGTGGGTAAATTGTTTGCACACAGGAAGGAAGTACAGTGTCTCTATGCTGTGATCTCCAAGGAAAATGGACCAAGTTTATCCACAAGAGAGTACTGCCTTGCCCTGGGAAAAGCACCTGTGCCCTCACTCCCAGCATGCACCATTTCTAAGTCATCCATACAGTCCCAACCCCTCTCCTTTTGTACTTTTCTCTTATTTGCCTATTTGATTGCTTATAAAATTGAGATTAGGGAGGGCTTTTCTTGGGGGAAAGTGCCCTCATTGGTCTCGAAATCGAGATGCCGTTTGTTTTTGTTTTGTTGGGGAGGGGTGGTTGAGTCATCTCCCTCCCAGCGAATTGCACTGCCAAGGACAAGAGGGGATACTGTTGTCAGGATGTGCAGGATTAACTGGACCGGGTATGCTGAGGCTGGGGTGCTCCCAAAAGGTCCGAGTACCCGGCTGGGCGCTGCAGCCTGCAACGCGCTGCTCCGGTGGGAAACTTCTTTTGCGTTTTCACAGTTTGAACAGATAGAGCAGAGGAAGCTGCATACTGAATGTTGGACTGGACTTGGAAATGAAGCCCTCGTTCTGTTCACAAGGAAAGGATTGTTTTTAGCCTGGGTCACTGCTATGGAGAGAGATTCCCCCCCCCCCAACCCCCCTGTAATGTTTGATACTTGAGGGAAAACAGCTGGGCCAGAGCACATTTGAATCGCCGCAAAATGGAATGGGATGCTGGGGAATATGGACCGTACTGTATGGCTGTAAAGGTCAGCTTTTTCCCTTGTCTCTTTGGAGGAATGCGGGGCCGTCCTCAACTTTGCCTCGGGAGCCCTCAGAAGGAGCTGGGGGAGGTGGAAGGGGCGGCTGGGATGTGGCAGGCAGCTCCAACAAATAGGAAAGAAGGTTTTTCGTTTTTTGTTTTCATTGCTTCCCCTTTTCTGCTCGCTGGTTTTGATTTTTTTTTTTTTTTGGTGGGGGGGAGGGGACGATGGAAAAAAATCAACAAAATTTTTGGTTTGGAGAAGTGGTTGATGACCATGTTCAACAGCGAGTCCCAGTGGGCCAGACAGAGGAGAAGCTGGTCCAAACCACAGCAGTGTAACTGGAATTACAGGGGCAGCTTGGGGAGAAGGTTCTGCTGGACTCGGGGAGGGGGCTGATGGGGCGGACATGCCCACGGTAGTCAAGGCCAAAGATGTGTACTTTGCCCTGAGATTCATTCTCGGCTATATTAGGCCATCCCAGGGTATGTGTAGCTTCTATAAACCTTGGGGGTATATTTGCTGATGTTCCCCGTTGATGTCCCGAGTTTGGCAGTGGGGCTGCGGATGTTTGGCCTTGGCTAAGAGGCCAGCTCTGCCAGCTTTGGGGGTGGGAGGTGGGGCGGCATGGCTCTGGAGCAATTAACTGATTAACTATTCTGTTTCTTTGCCAGTCAAGAGAACAGTCGGATGATGAGACCGAGGAGTCGGTGAAGTTTAAGAGGTTGCACAAGCTGGTAAACTCTACTCGAAGAGTCAGAAAGAAACTAATTAGGGTGGAAGAAATGAAAAAGCCCAGCACAGAAGGTAAAAAAAAAAAAAGAAAAAGAAAAAGAAAAAAAAAGTGTGGGGAGGGGGTAAACCTCACCCTGGTTCTTCGGAAAGAAATCACTTAGGGTCATATATTCAATAGAAACTGAGTATGATTTTCAAATAGGAAATGAATTGAGTTCTGGCGGAGGCCAACAGTTGTCTGTGTGCCAGCGGGTGATGCTCAGAGTGTTATGGAACGAAGGATCCTGGTGTCAAGTATTTTGAGCACTTTGTAATTCAGATGTGACAGAGATGGGAAATGGCTTGGATCTGAGGATAAAGTCTGAAGGTGGGGCACTGCTTTAAATATGAGCTTGTGCTGCTATACATAAACCCTCTAAGTTCTCAGTTTAAACCTCTCTTCCGAAGAGGGCTGGTGTCTGTAATGCAATAGATCTGGTGCAAATCTGATACCTAGTGCATCCATCTTGCAGAGCCACCTGACGGTCAAGGCACTTGATAGCCCTTCAAAGCCCCGGGGGCTGCTTGGTTCTTCCCCAAAACAATCGCAATTCTCTATTCAGAGGGGGCTTTAAGGACCTTCAGTTCTAAGGGGATCCCTACGAGCTGCCTGGGAAGGGGAAGCAGTAATGTCAAACAGAGGCATTAAAGGGGGATTATAGAAGGAATAGTAACCTTTGAATTATAATTATGAAGGCTTAATTTGTGACCTTACTCATTTTTTATTCATAATATGTATAAGCAATATAAAAATCGACCCCCCAAAAAAGATCAAATAAAACCTTAAAATTCTGGAGTGTAGTGGCAGATGCCCACACGGTTTATAAATCCCACTAACCGCGGGCTTGAGAGGGGAGCAGTATGTGCTATGTAGTGACACTCCGTCTCCACTCCACCTAGCAGTAAGGTTGGCACTCTGTCTCAACCCCACCCAACTGTATGATTTTCTTGTTTATAAAGTGATAGTGAGTAAACTGGAAAAATACTGGACAGCTTTAATAGGAAAAGCACGACTTGTTAAAAGTACTATGTGTTACAAGGAATTTCAAAAATTTTAACACACAGGTTTTAGAATTATTATTATAAAGGCCTTTTGATCCTTGTAAATAAAACCAAGTTGTATGCAAGAAACCAAATTTCCTTTTATTTTTAAAGATAATGGTTTCTTGTTATTATTAATGCTTTCTAATTCAGTTTGTTGCTGTACAATGATTTAATTCTTTAGGATAAAACTGAAGATGCTGGTAGCTGTAAAAGAAAGTGGGATGGGGAGAAAAAGAGGGGGTTGGCTAGAGAAATAAGCTTGATGGGTAACTTCATAAATGTGGGCCTACCTTTAATCTGGGAGCTTTATTTGAGTGTCCTTTGGTCTAGTAATTCTGTTTACAGTTGACTGTAATGTCGGTTTCTGCTGGCCAGCATTCTACTGTACAGAATCTACGGAGCTTTCCCCACATACCCGCAGGTCTTACTGAAGTGTGAACACAGAGAGGGAGGTTGTACTTTTGTAGAGAACCACACATAATCGCTAGCACCCAACCCTGAGTGTGCCTTGGGAAGCAAACCAAAATCCAGTGTCAGCCGTTGACAATCAGACAACAGGCTCACCCACCAGTGACATTAAATGAGTGTCACACTCTGTCCCGAGCCAGCGGGACTTGTCCTGTAGCAGCCTTTAATATCGCATACATCTTGATAAATCCAAATTTGCAGAGTATATCAATTCAAGTATGTTGGGGGTTGGGGGGTAGGGTCATGGCAAAACACCAGAAGAGGCAATCAAAGGTCAAAAGCAGTCACCTTAGATCACTTCCTGGTGGCCTTCTAAGTGAATCCATCTGAGTGTGGACTGGGCCTCAGAGATGGGCTTGAACTCAAGCTGCAAGGCTTACTCTAGAGTATGATGAGCTGGGAATACCATTCACTATCTCATTCATACCACCAAAATGGTTGTGTGCATGTGACTGTCTGTGTGCATGAAAGCACATGCTTGTGCGCGTGCGTGCGTGCGTGCGTGCGTGCGTGCGTGTGTGTGTGTGTGTGTGTGTGTGTGTGTGTGTGTGTGTGTGTGTAGCTCAGAGTGTCTGCCTGCCTCCAGCCTCCACATGACCAGGCTCTGGCTGGCGGAAGGACAGGGAGGTGGGTCAGGCTCCTTGGGTTGTGAGATGTTTCTCTTCCCCAGTGCTCTTGGGCTTACAGAGATTTGGTCAAGTCACTGATTGCCTGCATGCCTATGCGGCTGGTAAGGCAGATCATAATCCCTTTATGGAGATGCATTCTGCATGCTACACGTTTCTTCCCCACACTGGAGAATGGATGATCCCCTTTACTATGCCATCTCTAGAATACCCACCAGAGGCAGGCACTTACTCTTTTCATCTGGAAGGAGACCGAGATAAAGGAGCCAGGGAACTTCCTCAAGGCCACTCAGCCGGCCAGCCCCCTCTGGACATCCTACCACTCAGGAGAACTAATGACTTCCCCTCCTGCCTTGACTCTCCTGGTATAGCCTGACATGGCAGCCCCCCACCCCCATAGTATTAAGCATGGGCATTGTTTGTGCCTGTTGTCTGTAGATGCAGCCTCCTTCCTGCAGTGCACCAGCACTTTTAAGGCAATGCAGAATCATCGGCTTCTGTGTGGTGCCTTTTAGCATAAGAAGAAGCTTCAAATGTCTCTTTTTATTAACTTAACACCCACTAGAACTGTATTGGGGCATCAGCTAAAGAAAAGTAGGTGTTGTGACAGAGAGGGCTCGGAGCGAGAACCAGACACCCAAGGTCCTGGAGCTATGGTTGAAGACCAGAACTTGTGTAAAGCTGTACCTTTGCATGAAGTGGTCCCACATTCTCACCTCTCCTTGGGTATTCTGATCTCAGCTTAGACAAAAAGGCCCTTGTGAATGAGGCAGGTTACAGCATGCGTGTACGGGGGTGGGGTGGACTGGGGGCTCCCCGGCTCACCACACCTGCCGAGCCTTTTGATTAGAAGAGGGCAGGAGAGGAGTACTTTATTCAGGGATCCCAGGTCAGGGCTGGGCTTCTGGGCTGCCTCTCAGACATGGACAGTGGAGCTTACACTGCATGGGGCCAGCTCACAAAGGCTGACACAGCCCCTTTGGAGGCATTTCCTAGTCGCCTCAAAGCTCCTTTCCAGGGTAAGGCTGCACATGTCAGGAGCATGTGTGACCCTGCTAGCAGTGCCTGATGGTTGTCCCCCAAACACTCTGGAAGATGTTCGGACCACTGATGAGTGATACCTACTTAGAGAGGTGGACAAAGCCCCCCCCAGGCCTCCATGGAGCCTTTCCGGACTGTGTCACTTAGACTTGTCATGAATCTCTTCCACCTGACGGGCTTAAAATAGCCATATTTATTCACTGCTGGGGTACCTCTGCCACGAGGCCGGGCCTCCTTCAGTCTTAACCCAGTTGCTTCTTTCTGGAAGCAGGGAACAATCTTTCGAAGTTGCTGTGTTTACTTGGGAAACCGTGAGTGCTGTGGGTCTCCATACTTATTAGGGGTCTGGAGGAGAAAGGAGGAAACCGCTCTCACATTTGTGTACTGTCTGTGGTCTGGCTAAATCCTGTCTGACCCTGGACCTTGCTCTAAACTGTCCCAAAAGATCCTTAGACATTTCTTTTGTGAACTTGGGACTAGGTGTCATTTTGATTTCTCCTTCATTCGTCCTTCCTTTCCTGCCACACATTTCTGGACATGAATGTGGAGCTGGTCTTAAGTAGGATTTCATGCTACAATTCTTCCATAACTAATAGCCGCCAATTAGAAAAGGTAGCCATTTTTAGAATCTCCTAGAAATGGGTGCCATTTTTATCACTTTCCCCTCTCCCTTTCTCCCTGACGCTTAACCATCCATTGCTGCCCTTGTCCCAGCTAGGATGTACAGTGCTGTCTGTCCTTCTGTCCCAGGGAGCTTTGTTTTCCCCTACGCCCCTGTTCAGCTGGTGGAAATCTGCAAGGCTCCAATGTTTCCTTATAATTAAGGGATGCAGCCAGTTGGGCTCTACACCCACAGCTTGACCTAATTCCTCCCTCACATCTGTTCACATAACACATGCAGAAAAGAACTTGGCTCTCCTGCCAGCACATCCAGGCCTTTCCACTGGGCTCCAGAGGCCTTGGCTCGGTACCTGGCCCCAGAGAGAGCTTCAAGGCCTGGAAGCCTGAGCCCAATGGAACACTTAGTGAGCTGCCTGCGTGTCAAGGCCCTTAAACGCCCTGGCTGTTTCCTCGGGGGCTGGGTGGATGGGACTATCTGGCTGCAGTCACTCAGTTCCCCTGGCTTTTTTTGTATTTGGCCAGTCAACTGGAGACCATTTGTCAGTCACAGTTGCAAGTATAACCCTTTACTGTTTTCCCCACCCAAACTCTCTTGGAGATTTAATCACTTAAATGGCATATGTACCAATAAAAAAAAAATCATTATTTGCCACATGGCATCCATCACACTCCAACTCTAAAAGCCACCAGAGCTGACATAAAGGAGGGCCTTTCAGGATGGGGAAGACCTTTCCTGGCTTCCACTTACAAACCACGCACTTACAAACCACGGTGGTGATTATCGTGCAACGCTAATGTATCTCATAACGATGGGCCTTGATTTCTGCAAATGGGTTTTTTTAATAGGTCAAGGGAGATGTTGGTCTACAAACTTGTTTTGGAGGAAAATAAAAGATACCACAAGTTTCTCAGCTCTAATTTTGTAGTACTGGGTTTGGATGGAAAGCCTCACACCTATGCTAAAAGCTGAATAAATCCTTCCTACCTTTCAGCTATATCCCCATCTGGTCTTGGGTTGGTTTGGTTTTTAGCATCAGAGTCTCATGTAGCTTAGGTTGGCCTTGCCTGTATTTAGCAGGGGATGACATTGGACAGCTTCACCTCCCAAGCTGGGCGTAAAGACATGAACAGTAAAACCAGCAAGCTTTTATTTTGAATCTCATTAAGTTAGCCAAGGTTGATCTTGAACTTGCCATCCATCCTCTGTCTGCCCAGTATCCGGGATTACAGACTGATGCCACCAGGCCTGGCACCTCACAAATGTGTAATGCTAAGCTTTCTTGAAACAAGACAATGTAGTTTAATTACCTTCTTTGTTGCATGCACACTGACATGTAAGTCATGTTTATGAAGAAGATCGTAGGGCAGGTAGTGAGAATATTACCATTGACCATGTGAGATAACGTGTTTTACAGATATAGACAAAGGTGTATGGGACAGTCACTCACAGGAGACCTCGTGTCGGTTCCCTTCCAGGTGGAGAGGAACACGCATTTGAGAACTCCCCAGTCCAAGATGAAAGATCCGCACTCTACTCTGGAGTGCACAAAAAGCCGCTTTTCTATGATGGCTCTCCTGAGAAACCTCCAGAAGATGACGCAGACTCTCTCACCCCATCTCCATCATCCAGCAGCCTGGATACGTGGGGAGCTGGCCGGAAGCTGGTCAAAACCTTCAGCAAAGGAGAGAGTCGTGGCCTGATTAAGCCCCCTAAGAAGATGGGGACGTTCTTCTCCTATCCAGAAGAAGAGAAGGCCCAGAAAGTGTCCCGTTCCCTCACAGAGGGGGAAATGAAGAAAGGTCTTGGGTCTTTGAATCACGGGGTAAGTACCGATGGCGTTTTCTTCTATGACAACCATCGGCGCAGGCACCACTTTCTGGTGTCCCTGGAGGAGGTTCAGAGTATCCGTAAGCAAATCCGATTGAAGAAAACGGATACTAATTACTCCTGTTCCAGAACTTTTCTCTGCCAACGTCCCTCCAGAAAAGGAGTGAATGGCACCACCTGTGACCTGCTGCCCAGGCCGAAGCCCAAGGCGGGCGGCGGCTGCGGCTTCCCTGGCAGGAGGGGCCGAGGGCGCACCTCGGTCAGCGAGTTCAATATCACCTACGTGGTGGAGCGGAGCCTCTACAGCCACCTGAACCTGACCCAGCTCGTGCGTCCTGCCTCGGACAGGATGCTGAGCAAAGCCGAGAAGCAGGACCTGAGGAGGTGCCTGCTGGAGGAGGATGAGGAGGCAAAGAGGAAGTGGGCTGCCACGGTGGACCGCTGTACTAAAAGGGTTCTCTTGAGAATCCACCAGAAGTCTGTGAGTCGCCAGGATGGTCGTGAGGAAGGCCTTGTCATTTCCGTGATGTGTAGTCAAGCGTTATGGCCTCTCTTCTCGCAAAGCTGCCTTTCTTCAACTCACCATTTCGGGGTCCATTCTTCTGTCACCCTCCGATTTCTCACCCTTCTTCTTTCTAGAGCGGTGCCTTTTTCTTATTTCCATCTGCCCTCTGGCCAGCTGAAGCTGTTTGATATTCTTAACTGAAACTAAACCTTGAAGTTGATCTTCCAAGGGTGCATGGGTAGGCTTTGGCTAACTTGTAGAAGTAGCTGTCTTTACACACCTGGCCATCTTGTCACTTGACCCCAAAGAAGCTGATTCGAATCAGAAGGACGTTGAACCCTGGAAGAGATGCCTGCCTTTTCCATTATTGAAAACAATAAGAATGAACTGATGGACAGTCTGCCATCACCATCCTCAAGTGCGTTTCTTTAATAGTAGAGCTAGCCAGAAAGTTTTTACATCTAAGAGAGGCAGGGACAAGGGGGGGTGGGGAATCACTTAACGCCTTTTTGTTTTAATTAAACCAATTCAATATTTTTACTCTTTTAAATAGAGGATTTGGCATGTAGGAATGCCCTCGGTTGCCACACAGATTCTTGTGCAGAGCAAAGTAAAGGGCTCCCTTCTATGATTGCTTGTTTCATGAATTTTTGTTTTTTCAGTTTTCATATTGAAGGACCATGGAAGCCTAGTTTAGCTTTTCCTTTCAGAGAGTGACTTAGTTTGAACTTGAAAGTATAGATATTCCCCCTGGATTCCTACCTAACTTGGAGTTTGCACAATGGCCCATGTAAAAGGGGACAGAGTGAGGCGGAGCTGGCATTGCTGAGCTCTGGCACCTTGCTTAATCCCCCCGGGGCCGCTGGCCCAGAGCCCCTTTGAATGATCTGAAAGAACCTGTGGGGAAGAATGGGCTTCCATGGTCGCTTTTCCCAGGGTTCCTTCGCACTCATGAATAGGATGCTCTTGTCCAGAACTGTATAACTGTAATTTAAATTCATGCAACTGAGTTCGGCTTTTGTGAAAACGAAGACGGATTGGCCACCGCCATCCTTCAAGTGACCTCCCCTGGTTCTCAGAGGATCTGTGGGTCTTTCCTCGCATTGGGGTTTTGAAAATAATTCCCATGTGTGTTGACTTCCGTCCTAGATTTTACTTTCTGCCTTTTCCCATCCTTATGAGCCTTATAACACTTTTTTTTTTTAATTATGCTACTGGTCTGTTGAGGAAACTTTACTTCTGTCTCTTTCTGTATCCTGGCAACAGTGTTTTGATTTTTCTGGTTTGTTTTGTTTTAATATCAGAATTTTCTCCATCACCCATTCATTCAGTCTCTGGTGCGCTCTAACCTCCATATCTTTTGTAAAACACTGGGCTTGGTGTCAGGATTGAGCCAGGTTCATCTGCCAGCTGGCCTCCAAACATCAGCACCACTCACTAACGATGGCACTATGAGCTGGAGACTTTTAATATGCTAAGAGCTGAAGACAGTACTGGGCAGTTTTAATACCCAAATTAGAAATCTGTGCATAGCCGCTCTTGTGAATACAGTTGTATAATTAGAAAAAAATAATTTCCTCATTACTTGGACAACATAGGCTAAAGTCAATGTCTTAAGAGTAGAAAGCGATGGGCATTTTTGATTGGCTCTCTTAGTTTGTACTGGGCTTGAGAACCCACGGCCTCATGCATGCTAAGTAAGTGCTCTACCACTGGGCTACACTCTCTTATTTCTTTTCGTCTCTCACTTAAAATACTCCTTTCCATTCCCTTTGTCTTTCTTCACTTTACCCCAAAGTGCACAGTTTGCTTTAATCTTCAACCTAGAACTTTTTTGTCCTTCAGAGATGCCATACTTGCTTGACCAAACCTCGGGGAAATGATAACGCTTTAAATTCACTAGAAACAGTCACGTGTCTTGCTTTTAATTTTTATTCATTCAAGTTTTTTTGTTTGTTTCAGAACACAAACTTGCATGACATTTTGGATTCTTGTCCCTTTTAAATTCAGCCCCATTCCAAACATGTCCTCAGTGCATGCTCATCCCATTGGCTCACTCTCTTCATCCCAAGCATCAGTCAGAGAACAATTTTTATAATTATCTGTACAAGCGATGAATGAGCAAAAAATTTTTTTGCTTGTGCTTCATTGATGTAGATCACCAGAGCTCAAAGATTTTTTTTTTCATTGTTCTTTTTAAAATTGGTTTTTCCTCCTGGAGGAGTGTGGTGCTCTCAGGAGACTGGAGAGCTTCCTCCGCTTAGTGTTCCATGCTTGTTAGCCATCCACTGACGCAAAGGAACCTGCCTCAGATATCTTAGCCTACAACTTGGAGAGATTCTGAAAACTGGTCCATTCTTCACGCCTTTTACTGTGGGGCATAAATGCATACAGCAGGCACATGAGAACCTAAGCAGGCTTCTAATTTATTACAGTCATCGTTTCCACATAAATTCCTTGTGCGTTATTTCATGCGCATCAGAGGAAAGCATGCTGGGCCCCAGTGTTACAGGAGATGTTGTCATTTAACGCATGGACGTGCAAAAGCCATACAGTGATCAGACATCTGGGCGCCACCCTGTGCCTGTGAAGCCCTGAGTCACAGGAAAAGAACTAGAGTAAAGTCCCTGCCTTTGCAAAACTGAGAAAACGCATTTGGCAGCACAAGCTATGTGAGAAAGTTAATGTTGAAAATTTGCCTTGAGAGGTGGCCACGATAACCCTTCCTGGGTAGGTGAGCTGTGTTGGTTTTCTGTAGGGAAGTCTTTCTTGCTTGATGGACTGGATACAAGCTAGTTGACTGTAAAGAAAGCAAGGCTAGCTGCTGATACTTAGTATAAATTCAGCTAACTTCCACTGGAAAGGGAACACATAGGATTATTGAAAGCAACACTGTTCCTGAGAGGCGGGGGGGGGGGGGGGGGGGGGGGGGGGGGGATGGCTCCAAATCCCTTTTCTGCTCCTCTCACTTGCCACCAGTGCCACCTCCCTGTATGGCCCTTTCCTGAGGGCTTTGCTTTTACTATTGAACTCCACAGATTATAAAACCCAGAACAAAGTCCAACCTCTCTTTTGCACGTTTATAGTCTTGACTAAGCCTACTAATCAAAATGAGCTTGCAACCTCTCAGCAGAACCAAAAGGAGACACCACAGAGTAAACGAATCTCCAGGGTGTCTGCTTTATGAGCAGCCATGCGCTGTCATCAAATATGTGATATGAAATAGTATCTCAATGCAGAACCCCAAGGTCAGAGAGCCTTAATACTTGAGCTGTGGTCCCACAGCAAGTAAGTAGCAGAAGCAGAAGTTGAATCTATGTGCAGGGTTAAAAAGCCGACTCATTTTCTTCCCACACTGTATCTACTTCTTGGTGCAGTCCATTAATATAGGTCTAAAGTATAGCTGGTTAAAAGAAACAGTGCTTAAGTATGTATCCTGCCTTTTCTCCATCTCTCCCGTTTTGTGGCTGTCGCTGAGCAGCAGGTCACACAGAGCATCAGAGCCCAAATACACCATTCAGGTTTTCTTACCAACTGCGTTTACAATCTTACTTACAACCAGAACTTAGAGTGCTTCGGAGAAAGAAGACCAGCATGGGCGTCCAATGAAAAAAAAAATTTTTTTAATTGCTAGAAAGAAAAGAGAAGTCAGATACAAGTTCCAGAAGCAGAAGATCCTAGAAGTATAAGTAGTTTCACAAATTTTGAAACCAACTTAAAAGTACAATGAACTCTTCATCCATTTTTATAACAGCATTTTTTTTCCCCTGCTGAAAGCACAGTGTGTAGCCAGTGACAGTCAGTCAATGTGGTGCCACCCTCTGTGAGAAGAGGGGTTTAACTAATCCAGAGCAACAGTTAGATGGGAAAGTTATCTGCATTTTTGGCCAGGATTGGTGGGGGCATTCAGTGAGGACCCCCTGGTGGCCTGACCAGGTGCCTGTAAATATAACCACCACGCCTGGCCCTGGTGTTTTAAAACTAAACAAGACAAAAATAATTCAGAAAGGCCTGCTGTCCACGGCAGAGCCCAGCACTCCCTAGAGAGGAGAGGGAACCTTCCTGCACTCCATTTGAAAAGGTTTATTTATTTATTTTCTTAGAGTCCCTGGCTTTGCAGATTAAGGGACTTTTAGACCCCTAGTGGCCTGAGCAAACACCAAATAAGAAAGGTCTCATGTTTCTCCTCCTCATGTCTCATGCCCTCCTGCCATCCTGTACGTGTATATGTGACTCAGAGGTGCTTCGCACCCGGGGACACGTGTTGGGGTGTCTGTGGCGGCTACGTGAGCGTAACTGGATTGTCTCCACCCTCCCCCTCATTCCACAGAGAACTTGCAGTTTTGGTGGATTCGACCTGACAAACCGTTCTCTGCATGTTGGCAGTAATAATTCTGACCCCGTGGTAAGTAGGCCACAGAGCAAAGCGGTGGGTACGGCATTGCAGTGACCTGGGTGCCAAGGGGTAGGTTGTCCCCACCCTCCTACCCCTTAGTGTCTTGGAAAGTTGATTCCAGCTTTGCACAATGGTTCCAATCAGTATTTGCAAAGACACTCTGATGCTCCCAATCTTGAAGACAGTCTGCTATTCCTCCATGGAATGGCTGATGACCACCTGTCCCTCCCATCTTCTTGGGGCACCTTTAGTTCCTTAGTGCCTTCTCTCCAGGGTTCTGTAAGCAACACACACAGATTCAGCTCCTATGGCACATAAACTTTGTGCCTATGAGCTTTCCCTTCTCCCCAGCTTCAGTTGCCCATGAAGGGCATGATGTGAGGCATCCTTGAGCAGTCTTATTATAGCATGAGTGCATGGACCACCAAAGCCTGCAATGAGGGTAGGTGTTCTCATGTGAGCTATCCTGAAACAAGCCCAGTTTTCTTGGTATCAAAGCAAATCAGGGCCTTGATTACCAAGGTTAATGAGTCCTCAGATAAGGGCCAGGACACCATGGGAGTGTTTAAAGTTCCCTAAAATGCAGTCCCCGAAGGAATAGGTTTCAAGGAATATATTCAAGGCAGAATATTAAAGGGACAAGCTTTACATGGTTTTGCTTGTCCCTTAAATATTCTGCCTTGAAACTATAAAATGAAGAGTTCATGCTTTGTAGTTGTTATAATCTAATGTCAGCCAAAATACACATCTGTGAGATATGAAGTGTTACGGAATTTCCTGCAAGATTTGAGCTGTTTTATTTGGGCATTAAATTTTATTGATTCATAAGCCAATAATTTTATGTTGTCAGTTTTTAAAAACACAGAAGTCCCCTCTCACCCACCCATCCTGTCTTCAGAAGGATTTTTTTTTTAATGCAAAATAGAATGAGAGGTGGCTACAGTCTAGCTTGTTCAGAGAAACAAATTGCACTTTTTTTTTTTTTTTTTTTGGTTTTTCCAGACTGGGTTTCTCTGTATAGCCCTGGTTGTCCTGGAACTCACTCTGGAGACCAGGCTGGCCTTGAACTCAGAAATCCACCTTCCTCTGCCACCCAAGCGCTGGGATTAAAGGTGTGCGCCACCACCGCCTGGCCAAATTACACTCATAAGAGTTGGTCATCCTCAGCAGTTCTGTATAGCTCGATAGTGCCCTCACGCCCACCTTCTGCCATGGGGATGGGTCAATATGGACCCCTCCATTCTCCCCAGCTGCTGAGGCTACCTGGACATTGGATCCTCTAGGTCCTTCTTCACTGATGAAATGCAGCCTCTCAAGTGTTTTTAAATGGTAGGGGGAAAACATAATTGGAAAAACATGTACTAAGATTAAATAAAATAAAAAGTGCCTCAAGCCCCAGTACAAACAGGCAAACAAAATTCTTCTTGGTAGATTTTAATTCCTAATCACAAAGATAAATAAAGCCTTTGCTCTTATTTATGTGACGCTCCTGGGGAATGCTAATATTTTTTCTGAGGTCTAGTACATTAATGGTTTGAGTAATGGAATTGGTTTGTAGCCTCATCTCCTAGGACTAATGGCATTTATGCTCCGTTTTACAGGGTAAAGAGGGAGATTTTGTGTACAAAGAAGTAATCAAATCCCCTTCTGCCTCCCGCATCTCTCTCGGGAAAAAGGTGAAATCAGTGAAAGAGACCATGAGGAAGAGGATGTCTAAAAAATACAGCAGCCCGGTCTCAGAGCAGGTACGTGGCCATCTTGCCGAGATCCACGTTCTTGCTGGGGATGGTCTGTCTTGGCTACTGAATGGTGTTATGAATGTGTGTTCCTTGGCATTAACTGTTCGCTAGACCAGGTTTGCGTAGAAAAAGCGGGCAGTTCGAGAAGCACTCATCAAGCGGTTAGGGCTTTCCAGACGGTGTTCTCGGTGCTGGGAATATAAAACACAGGCCCTGTGTATCAGTGACTTTTCTGGTCACTGCATCCAAATACAGGACAAAGACAACTGAGGGAAGGAAGCTCACAGCTTCAAGACATGGTGCATCAAGGCAGGCAGGTAGTGACTTGAGTCAGTGGGTCACCTTGTGCCCACCAGCAGGAAGGGGACACAGAGATGTCTGCTGGTGCCACTCAGGCTCCTCACTCCTTTGTATGCAGTCGAGGACCCCAGCCTGTGCAATGAGGTCACCCACCACAAGGAAGAATTCTAGGAAACCCATCACCGGCACTCCCGCAGGCTCATTTCCATGGTGGTTCTAAAGCCTATCAGATTGAGCAGATGAAGGCTCGCAGCAGGCCCTCCACTTCAGAGAACCGAGGACAGGGCCACATTTTTACAAAAGAGGTTCTTAGTGTGGCAAGCATTACAACCACGAGAGAATAAAGCTAGTGGGTGAATTTAAGCACAACGTGGAGTCAAAGGATACTTTTCTATAATACCCTTGTTATTAATTACCTATCACTGGGTGCTTCCTCAAAAAGAACCCTTCGGAGTTAGAGAGATGGCTCAGTGGTTAAGAGCACTGGCTGCTCTTGGAAAGGACTCAGGGGTGATTCCTCGCACCCACATGGTGGCTCACAGCAGTGTATAACTCTACTTCCAAGGAATCCAGTGCTCTCTTCTAGGCTGTGCAGGCACCAGACGTACATACATACATGGAGGCAAACACTCATACACCAAAATTAAAAATTAGTAAATCCGTTTTTTGTAAAGCGGTGCTTGTCAGCTGTCTTTTCAGATATAGGATACACTGTTCTAGAGGTATACGGCAGATCTGAAGAGGAATTTTACGCAATCCTTTCTGGCTACTAGATTCCATCAGTCATTCGGGCTTGCATATGGGGTGAGAGGAGAGGCCGTCTCACTTACTGAGATTATATGTCATCAGTAGGATATGAAGCTGATGTCTCGCTGGCTCTATAGAAAACAACCTTCATCATTAGAAACATGTCCAGTTTCTGTGTTAACTGCGCACGTGGAAGGAAGGACACTTGGAGGTCTGAACTTTGTTATAGCTTTGACCTTTGGTTTCAAAACCTCCTCCTCTGACACACTCAAGCTGAGAGCCCGCTTGAAATATAGAAGGAATGTTGTTGCTCCGGCTAGCCAATAAAACCGGTTGGGACAGCAGGCATTTTTGCTCAGCTGCTGCCCCCTGGTGGCTAAGCCTGTCCTTCCAGTCACTCAACAACTGATAGAAACTGATAGAAACACTCTGGTCAATTGTTTCTAAGAAATATGCTTTTTCTTAGTGTAAATATTTTCCCCTTAGCGTTAATTAACTGCCCTTTGATTGTACTTCGGAGTATTACATTAAGAGTAGACTGAACTCGATCTACATTTGAGGCCCAGCTTGTTCCTGGTGTACTAAGTCCCAAAGCCTTTAGCAGTTTTTATACATGGTAAACAGAGTTTTCCTAGAAAATTTAAGAATACCTGTTTGAACTTTAAAACAATTTGGGATTACTTAATAAGCAGTACTAAGGGCTACATATTTAGATGTAAACAAAGGTTTAGGCTTAAAGGGAGAATATTGGGTGTAAGATCAAGCGTGGGTATAAGGATCGATTTGACTGGTAAAGTTGAGGACCGAATCACCAACTAAAGAAAGCGTCACCTTTCTGCTTAGAAAACTCAACTCTGCTCAAACTGTTTCAGGACTCGGGGCTCGATGGAATGCCCGGCTCCCCCGCCTCAGTAAAACCTGACTCTGAACACATGGACAAGCCTAAGCTCAAAGCCGGGGGCTCCGTGGAAAGCCTTCGGAGTTCTCTGAGTGGCCAGAGCTCAATGAGTAAGTATGGTTTGTAATGTGTCATAGCATCCTTTTGGAGTTATAGTCAGATGTTCATTTTCGCCTCAAATGAAGGCAAATCAAAGACGATCACCCAAGCACTTGCCCTTAGATACTATTATAGATTCCTTCAACCGTGGTGCAAGAGAGAAATGTTTTAGTTTTGATTGTTGAAGGTAGGAAATTTATCTCTGAGGAAGAACCTACAGAATAAGCCAAAGGTCAGAGTGCATGAAGATGACCAACATAATACAGGGGCCTGGGCCAGGGAGCAGAATCCTAAATGCTCCTGATACAAATACGACCCAGCTGCCCCGGGATCAAAGGAACCTGGTGTTGGCCAAACAACAAGGAAGAGGAAGTGAAGTGCAAATTCAGAACTTTAAGTTGTCTCTCTCAGACAAGCACTTCACATCTAGGGTTGTTTCCCCCTCTGGAACACAAGGAAGAAGTGGTGTACTCCATTCTAGCTGTGTGCTATAGACAAAGGCCAGGGCGTACCACACTGTAGCATCCTCCCCTGGTGGGTCTGAGTGTCCTGAGGATTCCCGTCATAAGGACAGAGTGCTGGTCAAGTTAGGAACTGGATTAGGGTAACAGAAGGCTCACGCATAGGCCTGGCTGTGGTCCTGTCAGAGTGCTGTGGCTCGTAGCTTCCCTTCCAGGGCCTTAGCTGGTGCACAGTCCTGTTGGTGCCTTTCCTCTTGCCACCTGGGAAGGCTGTGTTTAATCCCCCGTGCTTCCTGTTCTCCCTGTCCAGGTGGTCAGACCGTGAGCACCACGGATTCCTCCACCAGCAACAGGGAGAGTGTCAAGTCAGAAGATGGTGATGATGAAGAGCCACCCTATCGGGGTCCCTTCTGTGGGCGTGCCCGAGTGCACACTGACTTCACCCCCAGTCCCTATGACACAGACTCTCTGAAGCTCAAGGTAGGCTTGTCCTTCATCTTGGCCAGCTAACCCAGGCCCTCCTGTCTCCCGGGAAGGGCTTCTCTCTTCTCTGCCAGTGGATGCTGGACTCATCATATAGACTGGATCTTGTTTCAGCCACACTGGTCTCCTTTTTAGTGAAAATAAAATAGAACCAGACTGTGATGAAGGATGCAGAAGCTGTGTAATAGCTCTCTCACTTCCTCCCCTGGCTTTACCCTTTGACTCCAGCATCCTTCTAGAACTTCTGTGCCCCTCCTTCTATGCTTTCTTTATCTAAAGGGAATATCTCTCTCTCTCTCTCTCTCTCTCTCTCTCTCTCTCTCTCTCTCTCTCTCTCTCTCTCTCTCTCCTTCTCTCTCTCTCTCTCTCTCTCTGTGTAAAGAGATGTTTATGTGGGATCTAAAGATGCAGTAGGACATAGTTTATAGGTTATGGCCTCAGGTTGGGAGACACCCTCTTATAACTGGAGGCAAGGATTCCAACAGCCAAGGTAGGCAACCTGACTGCAGCCGGCTTGACCCTGCTGCATAGGAGGTGAGAAGGTTGTGACTTGGGGTCAGTATGGCATTTAGCACAGTTAAAATATCAGGTCAGCCGTCCGCCAAGCTCCCAATCGTGTCCTGTCTCGGTCCCTCAGAAGGGTGACCTGTGGCGCTGGGGTGATGACTGAGTCAGCACCATGCTCGAGCACCAAGCATGAATAGCTACCTACGTTCATATCCCCAGTGCCCACGGAAAAGCCAAGGATGGTGGTGTGCCCCTGAAAAACCAGTGCTGAGGAGATAGAGACAGTGGGGGATTCTCTGGAGCTCATTGGCCAGCCAGTCTAACCAACTGATGAATTCTCAAAAAGTAAGATGGGGTGTGCAAGGGAGAAAAGCATTGGCCATCTACTTCCAGTTGCCACATGTGCACACAACATGTGTACATGGCACACGTGTATAAACGGATGCAGGATTAGGTAGGAAGGAAGCTGGGACTGTGACCCTGACCTTGTGGCGTTTCGCCAGTCATCCGAATTACGTCATTGCTCAGGCTTAGAAATCTGCCTAACGGAAAGATCTTTGTTCCCCGGGCCACAGAAAGGAGATATCATTGACATAATCAGCAAACCCCCCATGGGTACCTGGATGGGCCTGTTGAACAACAAAGTCGGCACTTTCAAGTTCATCTATGTGGACGTGCTAAACGAGGAAGAGGAGAAGCCCAAACGCCCTACCCGGCGGAGGAGGAAGGGAAGACCATCCCAGCCCAAGTCTGTGGAGGATCTCTTGGATCGGATCAACCTGAAAGTCAGTCACTCGTTGTTACTCTTGTCATACATGTGTCCTTGTCGCTTGTCCTCTGTCTAAACTGGGCGAGTGACCTACGTCACCTCGCAAGCGTGACCCACTAACGTTACGAGGATTCACTAGAAATAGTTAGCAGTATTCTAGCGTTACCTTGCCTTTCACTAAGGGCGCCAACGCAGCTATAAGCCCTAGATCAGAATTTGCTTTTTGGGAGGGCTCTAAACAGAATCCCAGGTGTTCTGCTCACAGCCAGCTCCATGGGACCATGAGGCACCTGCCTTCTCAGCTCTCCCTGCCTGTGTCTCCCAGCGTCTTCTGAAAGAGTATGGCCACAGTGGTGGATTCTAGTTTTCAACTTATAAAACGTCTTGATCCTGAGAAATCGATAGGATTTGCTAAGTTGGATTTTAGTAAGCCTTCTCCCACTCAAATGCCCAGGGAAGCCTGCTCAGCACAGGCCAGGCGGCGATAAAGGCATTGGTTCCTCCTTAAGCCATTTGTGAGTGAGCCTGTCCACCGCTATCTGCCTACTAAGCCGGAAGGCGGGGAGGCCCACCCAGAATATATTATGAGTGACCCTCATCTCTTGATGAGCATGAGAAGGACTATGGGAAAATACCTGAGGGGTCTGAGGCCAGTTGTGTGACGTGGGTCACGTGGCTGGGCCACGGACTCACTTTGATCTTCTCGCTCTGCCTCCCAGGAACACATGCCCACCTTCCTGTTCAATGGCTACGAAGACCTAGACACCTTCAAGCTCCTGGAGGAAGAAGACTTAGATGAATTAAATATCAGAGACCCAGAGCACAGAGCAGTTCTCCTGACGGCAGTGGAGCTGTTACAGGAATATGACAGTAAGCTCCTGCACATGCGCGCTCGTGTGCACATACACACACTGCTGGATGCACAGCAGCATTATCATTATGATTATTATTGGCACCAACGAGCCTCCAATATGCTGTCATCATGTGCTTCGGGTACCTGGAGTACTCAGTTGGTCTTGTTCTTTTCAAAGCCATTCGTATTATGACAAAACATTCACAAAGCAGACTTGCCTGTTAATGTGTATGAAAAGAGTGTCAGGGGCTTTCTCAAAGGACCAGTAGGTTCCTCGTTGTTCCCTCTGGAACATGCATCCATTAAAAATCCCTAGGTTGGCCTGGAGAGATGGCTCAGCAGTTAAGAGCACTGACTGAGGTCCTGAGTTAAATTCCCAGTAATCACATGGTGGCTCACATCCAACTCTAATGGATCTGATGCCATCTTCTGGTGCGTCTGAGGATAGCTACAGTGCACTCATGTACATAAAATGAATAAATAATTCTAAAAAAAAGGGAGGGAGGAGAGAATCCCTGGGTTAGGTAGGGAGAAAAAAAGGCTGACCATTTAGGAGTCTCTGCCCATCTAAGGGTTTATTATTTTCCAAAGCATGGGTTGTTTTCTTACTGAATAGGCTTACTAGTGAATAAATAAACCCATCGATTTCCAGGAAAGTAGGAACTGCTTTTCTGAAGTGGTGTGTGGAGCAGGAGTTCCCAAATTCAATATGGGGGCTTATTCTTTATACTGTGTACACAGAATTCAGGACATTCATGGGGTTTGTTGTGTCCCTTGCTGTTGCCCTGCTAAGCCAGGCTTATCATGGTCTTTATTCTTCAGTCTGACATAAAAAACAGTCTTGAGTATTCATCACGGAGGATGTCTCCTTTCCAGTTCTTAAATCCAAGTGCTTCTCCTTTGTGTGCTCTGCCTCCAGGGTGTCAGTAGCCAGTGGATTTCTGTCACTGAAAGACACATCAAAACCAGGGGTACATTAGAAATGGTCTCCAACTTAGGGTTTTCTTGCTTTTCGAAGCCAGGAAAGCAATGCACAGTTGTGAGAAACTATACTTCGAATTTTGGTTCCTGTTCTTTTTCTAGCCATGCAGTATGCAGTCTTCACACTTACACTGCTGAGCAATAGCAGTGCGCTGGAACCTGGTCAACTCTGAGACTGTTGACAGGTAGCGGCTGACACTCTCCAGTGTCCCAGATTGCTAAATAGTCTGTTCAGTGGGTTAGGGTAGTTAAGTGCATCTTAGCTTATAATATCCCAGCGCACTATTGTAAACTGAGGGACATTTGCATTTACTGGTTACATAAGACCCAAGAGAAAAAGGAGCAACTGTATTGGTAAATTCACTCTTCAAATTATTACCAATAGCAGAGGAACGCTATCGATAGAAGTCTGAACCTTAGACATGGTGGTTAATTGTGAACTTGACATCATTGAGACCATTTAGGGGAAAAGCCTTTGGACACTTCTGTGAGGAAATTATCTAGAATAAATTGGCTTTGGAGCATGCCTGTGAAGGATTGTGTAGGTGAGGTGCATTTAAGTGTAAAGACCCCATCTTTGCTGTTGGAGTCACCATTGCATAGGCTGGGGTCCTGGACTGAAGAGAAGAGAATGTGAGCTGTGTATTAACTTTCATCTCTCTCTGCCACTAACTGTGAATGCCACGGGCCCAGCTGCTCAAGAGCCTGCACCCATGGTTTCCTCACCAGGATAGACTTCACCCTAAATCCCCAATGCTGCTTTTTTTTTTCTTTTGAAACATGGTTTCTCTGTGTTGTCCTGGCTTGTCCTGGAACTCACTCTGTAGACCAGGCTGGCCTCGAACTCAGAAATCCACCTGCCTCTGCCTCCCAAGTGCTAGGATTAAAGGCGTGCACCACCACTGCCCAGCCCCATGCTGCTTTTTATGAGAGCATTTTCTCATGGCATCACAAGAAGTCACTAATGGAGTCCGTAAACAGGCAACCTTCAGGTCTAGGCTTGGAGGGTGCCCTCTTACCTAACATGCTGCTTTGTGACTGGGTCTCTGTAGCATTTGATTTGCTAGAGAGGTAGATCAGTGTTTCTCAACCTGTGGGTTTTGACCCATCTGGGAGTCAGGTGACCTTTTCCTAGGAATGGCCAAAGAACATCGGAAAACACAGATATTTATGTTATGATTCATAACAGCAAAATTACAGTCATAAACTAGCAACAAAAATAATTTTATGGTTGGGGGTCACCACAGCATGAGGAACTGTATTAAAAGGTCACAGCCTTAGGAAGGTTGAGAACCACTGCTCTAGAGAAACCCTGGGGTCTCTGGCCAGGCTATGTGTGAGCAGCCTGCCTAGTGACTGGCTGCTACAGCAGACCTGCCCCATCAATATGAATTAATGTAGAACCATCTGTTCTTCTGAACTGCATCTGCTCCGTATTATATGTCGTTTACTCTTTACGGAGGACAGCTGGCTTATATATATCATCCATTACATTTCCTGTTTCATTTAGATGTCAGAAGAGCAAAGCTAATTCCTGCATATAGTCAGGGATCTAAGCCTAGTGTGACATAACACATTGGCTTAGTCCCATCGTCCTACGCTCAGATCCTAAGATTTGTACCAGAATCATTTCATAGGATGCAGACTCCTTGTTCATAAATCCCATTTTGGGTCTATGCATTTGCACTGCTTGGGATTTCTCTGATATTTACAATGGTATTTCCTTTTATTGATCTTGAAACAAAGGTTTCAGGGGCTTAGCGGCTCTAATTCCTGATGAGAGGCCACATCCAGATGTAGCCTAATGATGTAAGACTTTCCATTTAATGCAGTTAAATTCATTGTATTTAAGAAATACTTCCTCCAAGTACCTCAGTAACTTAGAGAAACACAGTAGTGTTCTGCCAGACTCAGGTTGTTTGCAGTAGAGAGAGACCCAGTGAGGTTCTTGAAGATATGAAGGGATATCTTGAAGTTTTCCTAGCTTATATTTCCACTGAAAGTATTAAGTATAATTCCAGCATCACTTGGAAGCCAAACCTCCCCAGCGTCTCCACAGACGAGGAATGGTGGTCGGCACGCAGCCTTCCGTTTGGAAGTGTCTGACCACCGCCATGGACACAGCTCAGTAAAACAGCCTTTAGAAGCTGGGCGTGGTGGTGGCTGCCTATAACCTCAGTTCACTGTTTCCAAGGGAAGTGAGCAGTGAAGCTAGTGTGGCAGGATGACTCATGGTTCCAGGCTAGCCTTGGCTACAGAGAGAGAAAGAGGACCCTGACTCAAAAGAGGAGGTGCTATTTATTTTTGTAAGACTCTTAATTAAAGATTATTTAAAGTATGCAGGAAGTATGGCGAGAAATAAAATGGATGACTGGTCTATGGTGTAGGAAATATGGTAAGCCTTTTGAAGGGGCTTCTCTCCAGGAGCCCTAGTCTCTCTCCTGATGCCTTAGAAAAGCGCCTTCTCGAAACCATTTGTGTGCCCTTATATGCTTTTGATGTTTGAGGACCTCAGTGTCAATGCATGCTCACCTATGCATGCTCACATGTGCGGGTGGGTGTTGGAGGGAGAGGCCGTTCAGACCAAGCATGCTGAGCCCCTTCAGGTCGTGACCAAGTGGGACTTGAGCCCTTTTGATGATGACAGTTGGCTTATTCCTTGTGGTCTTGTTCTTCCTACATTGGCATTGAGGCTAGTGAGTGTGAAAGAAGAGTCTAGACACATGAAAGAGTCACTTTTCTCTCTGGCGAAGGTGGCGGCTCCAACCCCCCCCCCCCCCCCCCCCCCCCCCCCCCCCCCCCCCCCCCCCCCGTCAGAAGTCTTCCTTAGGACAGTCCATTGCATCATGGTTCTTGGGCACTGGTGAGATCCTTCCCTTTTCTGTAAGAACAGGACCTAGCATTGCCTGGTAAGGCTGGGGTCCCACAATGCACTTCTCAGCAGCAGCATGGGTCATGTTTCTCTTTTTGTAGCCTCTAGTCTGCAGACTGCACTGCTGCTGCTCTGGGACACAGAACTGCTACCACCAGGGACCAATGAGTGGTCCTTTCACAGGGTACTCAAGGACGCTCAAAGCTCTCATTTCCAAGGATCGTTTTCCTAAATAGCATGCTAGACAAGAGCAGAGGCCAATCCAAATCCGCAGGCTCATCCAAATACAGGATGAGTACATGACCATAGAATGTCCTAGTTTGGGGTTGTTTTAGGGGGAGGGGTGGGATTTGCTTCTAATTTGTTAATTTTCCCACTAATCATTTGACAATTAGCATTCTTTGTAGCTATAATTTAAGAATGTGTTCGGACACCCTCTTTGGCATTGTACATGTTATAGAGTGCTTTCCCTTTGAGACATACAGACAGGAAGTGGAAAGGTGGTGGTGGGACTCCTCCAGCACATGCGTGCCATGGTAGGCACCCCTCAGCCCCTCCACACGTTCATTTTGATTTCCTGAGAAAAGGCATCATAGTTCTGGTTTATGGATTGATTGATTGATTTTTCTTTGTGTGTGTGGCTGGGGTGGGCAGGTGAGAGAAAGAAATTAAAGCCATTTGTCTTTGCAACTAGCCATTTTATGTAGAAAAAAAAAATGTTCTCCTGGTTTTCATTTTGTGTGACCAAGGGCTTTCTCTACATAAGTGTCTGAAGATGCTCTGGGTGAAACCTCCTTGTCCTGGGCTCCCTCTGTAGAAAACACAGCTGCTGGGAATTGACCACTCACGTGGCTTTTCGTGGGATGTTTTCCAGGAAGACTCCCTAAGCAACATAGTTAACTTGTCTCCTGATCCTTCTCCCACCATTACTGAGGTCCAGTTGACAAATACTGATGCTACTTTTCAGAGGAGTTGCTCAAGCTGGAGCTGTTCCATTTGCACTGGCCAGCCACTCTGCTTGCCAGTCAGAGGGTCTTCTGAACCCCTTCCACACACTGGATACAGGGAATAGAAATGCTGGCCCAAGGCAGTGGGAGAAGGGTAAGCTTTGAACATTGCAGAAGACAAAAGTTTTGCTTCCCCTCGCAGAGGGGTCTGTTCCCCCGCCAGCCTTCCTTCGGCTGAGGTAATACAACTGGCCACATTGTTACCATAGGCTAACAGTACTCCCCAATACTTACAAAGCAACATTCCATTTGACACTTTTATATAAGCTCCCAAATTTGGAAAGCCTGTAACATAAATGACTCAATATCCAAGTCTTCCAAGTACTGAGAAGCACTTGACTGTACCCGCCTTGTAAAGGCCCCATTCACACGCACTGCTTCTGACTGATGGTGCTGTCTCTCAGAAGGGCCCTCCTCCAGCCCCACAGTAACACACTATCTCTTCTCTCCCCTGTGGCCTCGGTCTCCCACTGTTGTGGTAGCTTGGGAGCTATCAGCCTGTTCCAACCCTGGTTCTTTCACCAAGCTTATTTTCACATGGTGGATACATAACTTGAAAGAGAGGTGTTCTGATCCAGGTAGCTTGTTTGTTCTTTGTCGGTTGGTGTTTGGTTTTTGTTTAGTGCAGCTTTCACATGTGCCAGTTATCAGAGGATGAAAAATCTAGCTGACTTGGGGGCTCCTTGTGACACAATGCTGTGCATTCATCCTCCAGGTAACAGTGACCAGTCTGGTTCTCAGGAGAAGCTGCTGGTGGACAGCCAGGGCCTGAGCGGACGGTCCCCACGAGACTCCGGATGCTATGAAAGCAGCGAGAACTTGGAAAACGGTAATGTTGGCCCAGACCGCCAGAACCTGCCTCAGTGTCTCCTGATTTCAAGTGGCTCCAAAGGCTCCATTCTTGTACGGAGATGAAGCCAGTGGTCACCTTTCCATTTCTGGCCTTGTCCCCCACTATTCTTCCGATAGCCTCTGCTTAGTCCTCCTGGCTGCCATGTGCTATGCTTATAAATTCTATCTAAAATACCTGCAGCCATAAAACCTAAATTGTGTGTCTCCTGTGCCCTTTTCTTCACATGCTAACCACTAACAGTTCAGTGCTGGGACCGATTAGGCCCACAAGGAAAACAATTTGCCAGGTAGGCTATCCATCAAGGGCACCCCGGCAGCCGTATGCTGTGGCCGCACAGCCCGATTCCAGAGGCAATTACCCCTAGAGAGGGTGACAAGAAGGCCACGTGTCTTATTTGTGGCTTCTATCTTATAACAGTTGGGAAGCCATCAATATGTGACTCCCAGAGCCTCTCCCATCCTAGGCCAAGGTCTTAACAGAATAAAGCAGAAAGGTTAAATGGCAGGGTGAGTCTGTGGCTTCCTCTTGAGTCCCCCAAGTTTCCATCATTACAAGACTGGAAGCAGTGGCGAAGGGTTTATGCTACCATCACGTTCATCTCTGTCGAACACTGGAAGGCTCTAGCAACAACACACCCAGGTTTCACGGCCTCTGGTGGCTCCTGGGATCCCACCCAGTCGTTAACAAGTTAGGCTCGCTCTTAGCATTTACTGAAGCAATCCATAGGTTGCAGTTTGTCAGTGGGTTGTGAAATCAGTTAATGACCCTAGATAACAGTTTTCTAGGACACAATAGAAAATCACCAGCACATTTCATGAGGGAAGGCTGAGTACCATTAGTGGAGCTCACCACTGTAATCTTTGTTTCAGATATGTGTGTTAGGTGGTGGACATAAAGAAGTTGTTTCTTAATGTCAATCATACTTAAAAAAAAAGTGTGAGAGAGTTATTTTGGGTTCCAAGATAAGGTAAATAAAGGCTTGAGTTCAAATTCTTATGGTACAATCAATCAATCATACTTTTAGAGCGAGCCCTCACCTCTGCATCGATACCTGGGTGCATTGCCTACCTCACACTGATAAGCATATTGGGAACCTAGAAATTTACTCATAAGCTCTGCCACCCAGAATGTTCTGTCAGTTTGGGAAGATAACCCAGGTCCTCTGATGCTTAACATTTTAGATAGCCTTGGTTGAAACCACGCAAAACACATCCAGGAGTCCGGCACTTCGTCCTTTTTAGCAAACAGAAAATCCTTGGGTACATTTGGAAGGCTTTTTGTTTGTTGGTTTATTTGTTGTTGTTAATAACTTTCCTATAGCTGAAGCAGTCAGGTAAAGTTAACCCCAGCAGTGCTGGGTTAGTAAGGAAGAAAGGTAGCAATGTCAAAGGGTCTAATGCCCAGGAGAATTCAGTTATATCTATTGAATTAACTGAATTAAATAAACTGATGAGCCCTCCTTTGATTTCAAGGTGAACTCAGAGCTCTCCCTATATGAAACCGAATGTGAACCTGGCATTGATACATATGGTTCATATTGGTAGGTAATAAAAGAAGAAAACATTTCTAAATCCATTTGCGCTCAATGGATTTTAGTAAGAAGGAGTTTTCCATCTCAACTGATTTTGGGGCTTTTTTATGATGTGCTCTGTGAGATCTTCCTCCCTTGCAATTACCTGTAGTGATTCTTCTGTTAGTAAGAAATGTAGCCAGTACATTCAGAAGTAACAGTAAACTAGTATCTCAACAGAATAGCAACCTATTAAGAAAGAGCTAGCGTCCCTGTTGATCAGTGTAGAAATCCAGGTGGGCAGAGTTTGCAGTGTGAACTTCCTAACAGAGGCCACACACCATTTGGCTGGGTCTCTGCTTTGCAGGGCATAAAGTATTTCATATGCTGATGTGGGTCTCATCAGAAGGATGGCCTCATTAATAAAATGTCCAGTTGAGGAGAGCGCTGTTCTCAGCAGCCAGCCTTAGGGTCTTTGGGCTTGGCCTGCAACCCTTCATGTTATCAGTTTGAGGTTTGAGTGAGCTTAGAAAGCTGAAATACTGGGAGAAAACTCTTTCTCCCTGCTGATGCAGGGCCCAGACACTTGGAATGCCAGAGCCTCGGGCCTTTTCTTTCTGTTCCATTTCCTTCATCTAGATTGCCTCACACAGAGGTGGTTGTTACTATTGTTGTTGTTTTTATCAAAGAATACCTTCATTTGCCCCAAAGCAGCTATTTCCCTTACTGAGTGGGCGCCATCCAACCCATTTTCTTACACTCCCTATCAAATTGGCCTGCAGCCTGATTTCTCCCTGCTGCTGCTGCTTATATTACAGCCAAAGGGTCATGTTACTAATAGGGGAGAGTCAGGATTCTAAATTGAAATGCCGAATTTGGGATGTTTACTAATAGATTAGCATTAAAAAAACCTCTTAGTTATATTAATAACTTACTAGCTTTTCAGAGATTAGACACAACCATTTCAAGCCTCGTGAAGATTCACAGTGTTTACGTCTTTTTCTAGAGTAACTTAATCACATGGCTCAGATATTCTATTACCCGGAATATTCTCAGGTTTATCAGACTAGCTACTAACACAGCAAATGTCTTATTAACGAAAGAGGAGACAAAGCACCGTGTGTGTGTGTGT
>NW_022196902.1:1120188-1185504 GCF_008632895.1 Mastomys coucha | reverse complement strand
TGTGTATGAGCTTCTTGCCAGTACCTACCCACGAGCATATTCCCTGGAGAGCTTGTCACACAGCAGCTGCCACAGTAAATATAAATCAAGAGTTATCCAGTTAGTGGTTTATGTCAGGCTGCTAGTTCAGTAACAGTCCTGATTCATTTTAACCAGGACAGTGACTGTGCTAGAAACACCCCAGTAAGTACTTTGTAAATAGAGTCTCTGAGGAAGCGCTCCCTTCGGCTTGTTTACTGGTCCGTATCAAAGTTGCTTCCTTGTTTCTGGGTACATTTATTCAAGAAGAGCAGCTTAAAAGGAGAGGATGAAGTTTGGTTTCTCTTTTTTTGATCACCCCTTCACCATTCTCAGACCCCATTCTAAGGAATCAGTTCAACCATGACTTCAGAAAACCACATCCTCCAAACAGAGGCCTTATGGTTTGGTTTCCCAGTGCATTGCCAGTCTTTCTTCACCAAAAGCAGCGTGGCCTAGACATTAGCTCTAGCCTTCTTCTGCTTCTGCTTGACCGAGCGTTTCTTTTCCACATAACCAATTATTTTCAGTATCTATAAGTACTTTAATAAGGCTAGAATTCTTTATAAAAGTAGAATGGGTCCCTAATCACCCTACTTTTTTTTTTCAGCGTCCTACCTGATGGTTTTGTTGGTTCCCTAGCCCTTATTTGTGCATCAGTTTCATTGACTTTAAAACATCGTTGTAAAATATCTCCTTCTCCCATAGGCAAAACTCAAAAACCCAGCGTTCTGCCTACCAAGTCATCCACGGAGTCCAACTTAAAGTCTTTCAATAGGAGTCAGCCAGGCAACTACCCGACATTGCCTTTAACGAAATCAGGGGAGGTGCGCAAGCAGGGAGAGGAGGGCAGGCTGGGACGAGGTCTAGCCGCGGACACTGCCAAGTGCTGTGACGTGCCCTGTGTAACTGGTTTGAGTAAAAACCGAAGGAGCCTTCCGGTTTCCATCTGTCGCAGCTGTGAAACCCTGGAGGGTCCTGAGCCCGTGGAAAGTTGGCCCCGTTCCCATTCCCTGGATGACCTTCAGGGAGATGCCGATGTTGGCAAGGATGTGCCTACCGAGGTGCCGGAAACCTGTCCTCAGAATGTACTGGAAGTGCCACAGAAGGCAGCTGCCTGCACCTCCAAGGCTCTGCCCCGAGGCCGAGATCCCACTGCAGAAGATGGGATGCTTCTGACCCAAAGCAAGAGATTTTCCGACCCCCCGAAAACGATGGCTAAGAAACTGGATGGCTCCGTGGTGGCCTCCAACCATGGCATAGCTCCTCCTCGGTGTATACCCAGAAATTTCGAGGCTCAGCCTCCTGTTAAACCCGGCTTAACAAGGACGTCTCTTGAGGGTCTCAGAAAAGGACATGACCACCACCCCCTGGGCACCAAAGAAGGGGTAGATGGGGAGCAGAGCGCCTCTGAGACCAGGACGCAGTCCAGACATCCATCGCAGCCCCCGCCTGTGCCAGCCAAGAAAAGCCGAGAGCGCCTGGCCAATGGCCTGCACCTGGTCCCCAGCCCAGAGGCACCCATCCTGCCACTGAAGAAGGCCAGCCCTGCCAGCCCAGTCAGTCCCAGCGACTGCCCCTCTCCTCGGGAGCCCAGGTCTTCCTCGGGAACTGAGCCGGGCAGCCCAGCCTGCACGAAACCTCCACCCTGGCTGGCTGAGCTGCCCGAGAGCACCAGCCTGCAGGAGCACGGTGTGAAGCTGGGCCCCGTGCTGAGCAGAAAGGTTTCCTGCGTCAGGGGTGTGGACCTAGAGATGCTCACCGAGAACAAGCTGCAGGCTGAGGGCATTGATCTCACTGAGGAGCCCTACTCTGATAAGGTATCCAAGGCTTGGGCCTCAGAGCCTTCTAACTGTTTATTCCTTTTGGGTTTTTTTTGGTTCTGTTTTTCAAAATAGGGTTTCCCTGTAGCCCTGTCTGCCCCAAAACTTGCTCTTTAGACCAGGCTGGCCTTGAACTCAGAGATCCGCCTGCCTCTGCCTCCCAAGTGCAGGGATTACAGGCGTGTGCCACTCAGATGAGAGCCAGGAAAGGCCTTGTTCTTTTCGGACTGAGTAGTATGCTCTGCCTCTGAGCTGGGAGTACAACCCCCTAGCCCTGGATGAAATTCAAACACAGCTTCATGGTTTTCTTTTTCTTTTACTTGGTTTTAGTTTGTGGCAGCTGTGCTTTGCAGGGCACAGGATCAGCACCCCGAATTGGCCCTAATAGGATGATGTAATGGGCAAGAGAGACCTGAATCTAGGGGTGCATATCGCACATCAGGTTATGTCTCCGTTTCTGTATAGTTTAACTCTGGTTTCAAATACCTGCATTATCTACTCATAGACAGGTTGTTGTAAGCAAATACAGTTAATGGGAGCATCTATAGAAAATTGTAAAGCATGTATGGTTCAGAACCCTGTTAAGGTGTACTACAGCAATTATACAAATAATCTATATAGAAGGGGGGTGGGTGGGAGCATAATATGAAAATAGCTGATGCACCAAAACCATTTATGTCTATACTGAACTACAGTTCTCATTTGAAAAGAGAAGAGAAAAAAGACTACCAACACCAAAGCGACTTTGAAGATAAATCAGTAATAATAGAGGTGGCTAGACTTTCCTTCTGGAAATGCATCTCCTGTTATAATGTGTCCCCAAGAGTCCTTGTTATTAAATCCTTATGATCATGAATGCCACCTAAGAACACCTTCCCCACCCTTCCCCCTACCCCCAGGCCTTTCCTTCTTTTCCTCCTCTTTGATAACTCTCTGACTGTGTAACTTTGAAGAGAAAATAAGGGAACGTTGTAATGTGGCCTGGTGATATAGTGGCGTGATTCTTAGATGAAGGGCAAATAGTGTCTGTACAGTAATGGTTTAGCTTTCTACCGATGAGGGGACTCTGTTCAACAACACTAAGAAAATGAATTTTGTAAAAATGGGTTTATGGTGTTGGCCTGAAAAACACAGGATTGTGTTGTCCTAGTTATGATTTGAAATATTTCTGTAGAGCTTATCAATATTTGTAAGGTGAAGATACAAGGAGGCTCCTTTTCAAGTACCTGCCCCCATAATAAATAGGTTATTTTCCTTTTGAGCTGAAACTCGGGATGTTTCCTGACAGCTAAGCTGTGGGGATGTGTCTTAGGTGAGGGATATCTCTGAATGTGTCTTAGGTAGGGTGTGTCTGGATGTGTCTTAGGTGAGGGTGTGTCTGTATGTACCATAGGTTGGGGTGTGTCTGTGTTTATCATGGGGGGGATGTCTCTGGATGTGTGTCTAGACCACCATTGATGCCACATTTCTCTGTCCCCCTGCAGCATGGCCGTTGTGGGATCCCTGAAGCTCTGGTACAGAGATATGCAGAGGACTTAGATCAGCCTGAGAGGGATGTTGCCACCAATATGGACCAGATCCGGGTGAAGCTGCTTCGGAAGCAACATCGGATGGCGGTGAGCAACACACATATTTTGTGTGTGTGTGTGTGTGTGTGTGTGTGTGTGTGTGTGTGTAGGGGGGAGGAAACATAGCTTTCTGCAATATATTTAGTTACAAGATCATTACTGGCAGGCATTGATAACACAAAGACTTGCTGGAGCCCTAGGAAAAGACACCTGGGGAGAAAATAATGCCATCAGCCTAGACTTGGGTTTTATTTTTCTGGCTTTTATATGTATTAGAACAGGATTCTACCACTAAGCCACCAACCTGTTATTAGTTATGTGTTGTTTTTCTTTTGTTTTGCTTTGTTTATTTATTTGTTTAGAGACATGGTCAGGTCAGCCTTCAATTTGTGATCTTCCTACCTCAGCCTCTTCCATGCTGGGATTTCAGGCACATTCTTGGATGCCCAAGGCTACGACAGGTCTAGAAAGACAAAAAGGGAGGAAGTTCATCACTAGGAACACCTATTTTTAAAATCCATCCATGGGGACACCAAATTTTAGCCAAATAAATAAGTTCATCCGGGACCTCTGTGTGCATCCCACCACTGCGGTTGACAACAGTGTGTTGTATCCTTGGTGGAAGATGCTGACACAGCTTTATTCTTATTACACGAGAGAAAAACATGTGGATTAGTAGAATAATTAATGTCTGTTAAGTAGCTTGGCTTAGCTATTGTGTGACTTTCGCACTTCTCTAAACACCGTGCTGTATGTCCTAAGTATATAAAACCTCTGCTTCTCGATTTTAAAGGAGTCATTTCCATGCACATGTGCAGTAGTAAAGGTCCAGTTCTAAGCCTGATAGTTCTTTGCTTATCAGATCATGAATCGGTCTTAGTAAAAAAAAAAAAAAAATTATTATCAAGATTTCAAGGTTTTTATTAGGTGAATATTCTATGGCTTAGCCAATTACATATCCATAAGTGTTTAGGGTTTATTCCTTTCTTAGTATTTTAAATGATGTAGTGAAAAGCAGCTTGCTTTAAAACATATCCGTGGGCATCCCAATAATACCTGAGGATTTATTCTCCAGTGAGAGCTTGCTTCATCAAGATCATACAGAATCAGAGCTGGAGAGATGGCTCGCTGGCATAAGCATGAGTACTTGAGCTTTATCTCCAGGACCTATATGAAAAAAATCTGTGTGTCACAGCCCATACCTGTGATCCTACGTGTGGCTGAGGAGGGAGGGAGAGACAAGTGGACCCTGGGAGCTCACTAAGCACCCAGCCTACCTGAGCAAAGTTCTTAATGTTGACCTTGATGTCTCTTAGCGATGACGTATCGCAGTACTGTCTCTCTTAGCCATACAAAAGGTAACTCACAATGCCTGTGCAATCTTCATGGCATGGCTTTCCTTCTTTATACAGATCCCGAGTGGTGGGCTGACGGAAATCTGCAGAAAGCCCCTCTCTCCCGGATGTGTTGCCTCCGTGTCGGATTGGCTCATCTCCATCGGCCTGCCCATGTACACGAGTACCCTTTCTGACGCAGGGTTCAGCACGCTGAGCCAAGTGCCTTCCCTGTCCCACACTTGCCTTCAGGAGGCCGGCATCACCGAGGAGAGACACATAAGGAAACTCATATCGGCAGCCAGACTCTTCAAACTGCCACCAAGCCCTGAGGCCATGTAGCCAGGCCTGCCCTGGCCCTCCCTGGCCCAGAGCCAGCCTCTCACTGTGCTTAGGAAGCCGATGCAATCCCTCCACATCTGCTGGGGTTGACCTGATTGTGAAGAAAAGTTACCCGCTCGGGGCTCACGAAGTGCAGGATTAGGACTCAGAACCGAGGAGCCTCTCTTCCGGAACAGTCCTCCTCCTCCGACGGCTCCTCGAGAAAATCGATGTGGTTCTCTTCGATGCCCAAAGGCAAGACAGGCACTTAGTTCTGTTTTCAGACACGGAAGAGCCAAGATGCCGACTCGCTGCAAACACTGTGCTGTCCAGTCTGTCTTTGTGCTGGCAGAGGGCTGGGAGGACGAGGCAGCCTGCTCGTGTCTGATCGTGCCCTTGCGCATCTGTTGGTCACCCAGCTGGATGCCCGAGCCCAATGGGCTTAGCTAGGCCAAAGCAACGGACTCTGGAGTTACTGTATACTGTTGACCATGCTCATTTGTTCAAAAGCTACAACAGCTGACTCTATCAAGAACAGAACAGTCCTCCTCTCCTGTACATAAACGAGAGACATTTTAATTGCTTTCTAGCAATTAGCTTTTATTTGCCTTAATATAAACTTTTAACCAGTTATCTATCTAGTGTCCACAACTCTTACTTAACCCTAGTTCCAGATCTTCAGCTTAGACTGCCATCTAACGTGTTTGGGATGTTTCCAGCAAAAAATAGCCTTTTTCTTTCTTTCTTTCTTTTTTAAACAGTCTCATTCTAACATGGCTTATTTTATAGGGGTGACTACCAGGCACGTTTCATATTGACTTTTAGTTTTTGAACTAATTAAAAATTCAGTAAAACTCGTTCGGGATTCACAGAGGGGGCACGCGTGTTCTCTTGCCCTTCAGCCTTCTTACTTTAGTGAATGACCATCACAGTGGCCATGGTGTGGCAGTATTTTAGAGATCCTAACCCCATCCATCCCCAAACCCACTCATCAGCTAACAGATTACCTTTGCAGAAAGTCATTGTAAGCTGCATATTTCAGAAAGATTTTTTTTTCTAAAAAGGGAACTAGTTTACACTCATTTAAAGTTCTTTTTGTTTGTATGTTTTTAATTTTTTTTCTTTTTGGCCAGTTCTATAATTATTATTATCTTTCATTTGTTACTTAGATAATTATTTTAATTCAAGCAAAGGTTCATTATGGAGCCAGATAAATCACATCAGCTGTGTGTTAAATATTGCATATTTTCAACTGGTTTTTCCAACTATGATTTCCATGTAATCTACCCTCTTTTTGTCTGGCATCTGGTTTTCTAGCAGTTGGCAAATTTAGACAGGTACACATGCTCCATTGCTTACAAAGTGTTTTTTCTTCACATTCTTACAATCACTATGTGAAGTCTTAAGTTATCATGAAAGCACTTTGAACACAAGGCCGGGATCAGTCCTCTGAGAGTTCATTGGGTTATTAAAACTTGATTTCCCTCAGAAGAGAAGGGCAAGTGATTTTATGAATAACAGAGCCATCCTGGCCATATGCTTTATATAGCTGGATCCATGTCTCTGAGGAAAATCTCAGGTGATTGCCCCCATCCCACACACATTTTAGTATGCGTTGAAAAAATAATAATAATGTTTGGTTTCTTCACTTCCATTTGCCTACTATAAGATGCCATGTGAAGAAGTTGAGGCAGGTTAGAATATAAAAATTAAAGGCACTAGATTTCTATTGGACTCTCAAAAAAGAGCTCATGGTTGGCCTCCAGGGTTAGGCATAGCCCACCCAATGGGTGGGGGTGCAGGGTTCTCTGCCAGCCCAGCACCCAGTCACATGCTGTTGTGGGGGTTGGCATTGAAAAACAGGCTTCTCCTCTTGCTTTTGAAGTAACCCTGGCCTGACCTTGCCGCAGACTGCCCTTCTGATTTTAGCTGAGCGAAGAGAGAGACTGTGCAAAAGCCACCTTGGAGGTAACAAGGGAGGAGGAGAAATCTGGGAATTTCCGAGTTTCAGTTCATTCTTGGTGTTGGGTTTTCTGTTTTAAGTCAATCAAGGAGGTCTTGAGGATGTCATACAGTAGCTTTTGTCACTCGAAACCATTGCCTTTGCATGGAGAATTATCTTCAGGGACCACAAGTTTAGTGTGAATGTCTGATCTGAAGGGGCTGAGGTTTCTTTCTTTCCTTTCTTTCTCTCTACCTCTCTCTCTCTCTCTCTTTCTTTCTTTCTTTCTTTTTCCTTGTATCATATTTGTTTGGTTTTCTTTTGCTTCGAACGTTTCATTTGGTCTGAGAAAAGCCTGAACGTGAGCGCATGACTCTGAGGAGGCTCTGGGCTGCCTGTGACTGTTAGCGGACAGGCGGCCGGCTTTTAGCAATAGCCACTTTTGATCAGTTGCATTTGGTACAGAATTTTGAGTGACGGTGAAAATTGTTGTCTTTGGAAAGCACAAAATTAACCTGGAAAGGCGTTTCGGCTCAGGTAGCTACCCAGAATGCGTGTGATTTGTGTGTCTCAGCTGTCTGCAGAGAAAGCAGCTGCCCAAACTACTACTTACATTCCCAGATAACGAGAGCAAATAGCTTTTCATGGCCTTGCATATTTGGGGGCCCTTTTCTCTGTCCTGACCCCAGGTGTGGATGAAATTGGGAATGTTTCCTCTGTGAGAAATGAATCCCGGACACAGCATAGTGTGTTTCAGTGGAACGGAGTAGATTCCCAAGTCATGCTGTGTGAAGACTGAGTGAGGTTCCAGAAAAAAAATCTGTCTTGAGTCCACGTTATCTTGATTTTTAAAATTGATAGGGAAAAAAACCCCACAAACTGTCAAGCAAGTTATATGACAACTAACAACATTGCACTTTCTGTATATGAAATCAATATTTAAATAACTTATTTTTCTCCATTGCTATTCTTAAACATTGTAAGTAGCTGTAATATACCAATACCAATACGTTCTTGCAATTGCTTCAGCCCAAGAAAGCTGTGTATTGTTTTAAAATTGTAAAAAAAAAAAATTATTGTGATGATCCGTTTTAAAAAAAGGAAGGTAGACAGAAAGGTTTTCCTGTGTATCAAAACTTGTCTATAATTATGTCATCTATGTACCTAGGGGAAAAAGTAAATAAATTTCTTCAGTTGAATCTGTTTCTTCGGTTGTTCCTGTGGCGCTTCAAAGATGAAGAAAAATTAAAGGTTGAGAAGTATAGTGTTTTGTGAAAATATGAATTGTACAGGGTTCTTTTTATTTATTTATTTTTTTAATGACTCAAAAAGGATCTTTGTTTGCCTAATAATCTGTGTGTCCATGTTCACGTGTATATGGGCATGCATGTGCCATGATGCACATGTGGCGGTTGGGGGCAGTCTTGGGTGGAGGCCCTTGGTTTCATTTTGTTTGAGACAAGAGTCTCTCGTTTATAAACTGCTATGTCCTCTCAGCCAGCTGCCCCACCCCGAACCCCGAGCTGCCTGTGTCTCTGATCTCACTGTAGGAGCACGGGGCTACTGCGCCCAGTTTTGCTTGGGCTCTGGGTATCCAAGCTCAATCCCCACGCGGACCACGCAGCCCAAGCGGTTCACGTGGCAAGCGCTCTACCCACTGAGCCATCTCCCCGCCCTACTCATTTCCGGTACCAGAAGCATACCGTCTGCTTTGCCAGCTCTCGTACTGTTTTCTTTTCCAGTACACAAGAGTAAGTCATAATCGGGGCACCTTTCAAAAGAGAAATGTTCAGAGGTCCTCTCTAAGCTTTTACTCAAATGGAGAATGTCGCCGTAGAAGTGATTGACTTGACCAATAATTCACAGTGAAACAGAATAACCAAATTCCTTTCTACTGAAAGAGTGAGAAAAAAAATATCAGGTTAAGATAGTCTAGGAGTTAGTCAACTTGACAAAACTGTCTTTCCAATATTGGTGAGCCAGGGTTGCTATAATAATCCTGATCTAGCTTAGTTTGACTTCGTGTTTGTGATGCCAGGGCTTGAACCTCGGCAGTTGCATATGCCAGGAGAGTGTTCTGCCACTGAGCTGTGGACCCGTCTCCAAAGAAGGTGCCAGCAACAACATTTCTTGAGCATATAATGCATGCACTTGGAACGGACAAAACACCTCTCTTGTCCTGACAGCAACTTCATTTCTCCTCCCCATGGACAGCTCTTACAGCAGTGCTGGCCTAGTTTTCAGACATAATTTACAAACATAATGCCATGCTCATTCCACAGAGAAGAGAGGCTACTCTGCATTCGTTTTTAAATGAATGACAACCTAACATTCACATCGTTCCATTCTCTTAAAGGCTGTGTAGTATTCCGTTGTGCAGATTATTTAATCAAAACTCCACAAGCTTGAAAACTTTCAGTTTTCAAGTTTTTTAAAACAAACAAACAAACAAACAGATTATGTTTGTGAGTACACTGTCTTCACACCTGAAGACTCAGAATCAGATCTCATTACAGATGGTTGTGAGCCATTGTGTGGTTGCCGGGAATTGAACTCGGGACCTCTGGAAGAGCAGCTAATGACCTTAACCTCTGAGCCATCTCTCCAGCCCCTAAGGTTTATTTTTTAAGCTGTTAGGAATTTTGTAAACACCTCTATCACTTAGCAAGTGGGTCAGATGGCTTACAGCTCTACATATTCTAAATCATGATCAAGTATTCTAAAGCCACGTATTAATTTTATTAAAGTATACCTTACTGTGGTAGGTTGGTTTTTATGTTTGTTTTGCTTTTTTCAGTAACAAATTTATTATGAACTTGACTTCACATATAAAGTTCTAATGAGGACATGACTTAAAAAATGTCCTCATTTTAAAGGTTGAAATATCACGTTATAGACATATGCTTTCTAAAACTCCAGAAGTCTTTTAATGATCTTCCTGTTGTGAGAAATAATAAAAAAAAAGTAAGCATCGTCCTGCACTGTACCCGGCTACTATTGCCCTGGTGGTCTCACCGCCTCTGCCTCTAGGCTAGCCCCAGCAGCGACCGATCCAAGGCCTTCCGAGCTTGTCACAGAGCCATTTCTCAGCCGTCCACTCCTTGTGGTCAGCGATCCTAAATCCCAGTAACCCGGTAAAAGCAAAGCTCTAGAGGCTCATAATTAATCAATCAGATTTATATATCAATAAGTTCTCAGTTCACAAGATGCCCACACAATAATTTCAGGGCCAATTGATATTGATATAAATTGCCCACCTAGATAAGACAAATTGTCCTGTAATTATCCATCCCTTATATTCATAGCTACCTGTGGCTATTTAAAGCCACATGGAATCTGGATCGTTCTGTTCTTCCTCCATCTTCCTTCCCCCTCTACCTGTTTCTGTCTCTGTCTCTGAAACTCTTAGCTCTGCCTCCCTTTTCCCTGTCCAATCACAGATTTCTTGTTTACTTGTTGTATTAATATTTAAATTGATTTGACTGGGAAATTCTACTACAACTTCCCTCTCTGTATCTCCAAGCCTCCCGAGTTACAAGCACCCCGAAGACCCTCAACCTCAGTTCTTCCACTGAACGATATGGTCCTCCTCAGGGCAGGAAGGTCCAGCATCATCTCTTCCTACAACTCAAAAAGAGTCTGGTGGCACTAAGTGCAGGTAGGATGAGGCAGTGCCAGTCTTGTCTAGGGAAGCATTTACTTGTCTGTCCTAGCTGAATAGCTCCTACAGAGTGTCCAGCCTGATAGGTGGAGCAAAATTGTCCTATCAGTGACAGTACCTCCTACCAACTTTCCCCAGAGTAAATTGGGGGATTCTTGTCCACATGAACTGCATAGTGGCTCATGTGGTCCTGCAAACCTCTGGACCTTCCTCGGTAGACATAGCGCGTCAACTTCCAAAAGGAGAGCCAAAGTTTAATCTCCTTCCTTCCAAATACTGTCTGACATCCATAACAATTTCTGAAATTTTCTATTCTTATCATTATACAGCCAGATAATGTCTAATGTTTAATAAATGTTTAATAAATATTGATCAAATGTAAAGAAACTAAACTCACATTAGTTGTCTCATGCAGCCTTGATCCTAGAAAATGCCCCCCTCTTATTTATCCCTCTGCAGGCCCAGGTAATTTTACAGCCTGTTGAGTGAAGTAGATGCTTTTGTGTGTGCATGTCAGGTCACCTTCCAATCAGATTGATCTGGAAGCTGATTCCCTCATCAACACCACCAGAGGCACAATTCTTTGGAAAGAATCCCAGACTGAAGACTGACTGTCATTAGCTACACAGCATTCTACTGGGACGCGCCTTTTCTTGTCCATGAGCTGGAACTGCTTGTTGATTTTGCCCAGGAAGAAAGGCTCATCAACAGGCATCTTGTGCCCCATAGTTCTCCCATCTAGATAATCCTCACCCTTGCTCGGCACAGCCAAACGTCTTAAACAAGTCTCTTCTTCCTTAGGGACTGTGTATTTCCTTGCCTCTTCACAGCTCGCTGACTGACGCCAATGGCAACAGCATTCTGACTGTTGAATCCACCAGTGGACTCTTAGCTTCTGCAGTACTGCTCTGCTCTCCTTGGTCCTGGACAGTGTCCCCTATTCACTATCAGTTAATCCCATCCTAACCTTCCCCCTCATCTATCAGTTTCACTCTCTGAATATTCTAGAATCTTAGATTTCCACCACACAGTGACATGGTGGTGGCTGCTGCTGCTTCTTCGTCTTCTTCATCTTCTTCGTCTTCTTCATCTTCTTCGTCTTCTTCATCTTCTTCTTCTTCTTCTTCTTCTTCTTCTTCTTCTTCTTCTTCTTCTTCTTCTTCTTCTTCTTCTTCTCCTTCTTCTTCTTCTTCTTCTTCTTCTTCTTCTTCTTCTTCTTCTTCTTCTTCTTCTTCTTCTTCTTTTCCTTTTCTTCTGTTTCTTCTTTTGTTTCTTCTGTTTCTTCCTTTGATTATTATTATTACTACTATTTTATTATTATTGATTTTATTTTATATCCCTTGGGGGCCAGAGGTACTAGACCCCTCTGAAACTGAAATTAGGGATCCTGTGAAAAAGCAGTTAAATTCTCTTAATCACTGAGCCATGCAGCCCCCCCCCTCAGGGGGGCTTCTTATTACTGGAGTTTTTAGAGTACAAGCCTGGATCCTAGTGGCTCTGAGAAGCTAAGCTCAATATATCAATTATAGAAACATGTAATAGTGGAGAATGGAGAAAGGAGATCTATTCAATGTGGCTTCACCAAGAAGAGGAACAAATAAAGAGGTTCAGTGAACCCCAAGTCCATCTTAGAAGTCCTGACCTGGTGTTAAAGTTTAAATAGAGCCAAGCCCTAGCCCATTGCAGTATGGTAAGTTGTCAGAAATGGAATCTCATCTGGAGAGAGCAGAGATGGTTCCTCCGGCTGCATAGCTTGAGACTCTCAGGGAAGTTCCAGTGCCTTAGAGTCCATTGTGCCAATAATCTGATGGCCAAAGGGAGAGGTACAAGAGTGTCCCTAGACTTTTCCTTCCTTCTTCATTACCTCCACCATCACCACCACCAGGGATCTCACCTCTGTAGTTTGCTTATTACCTCGGCTTAGAGACATCCCAGATAACCATCACTTGTCAAACTTAACTAACTCTCCCCCGAGGCCCCCTCCAGACCCAAGCCCTTTCTCAAGGCTCTGAAATTCTGTGTTTTATTTTACAGTGAATGTTTTGCCTGCATGTATGTATGTTATGTGTACCACATGCATGCTTGGTAAACAGAGTTCAAAAGAAGGTGTTGAGTCCCTTGGAAGTAGAGTTATATATGCTTGTGAACCACCTTTAGGGTGCTGGGAATAGACCCTGGATCCAGTAACAAGTGATCTTAATGGCTGAGCCATCTCGCCAACCCTGGTTGTCTCATTTCCGGTACTATAGTAAAACTGGAAGGCCACTGCTCAATATGTCCTCAGTCCAAGTTTGTGACACAGCTTGTTATCCAGTGGGTGGGAAGCAGGGAGGAGGGAGTGGAAGCAGCTGTTAATTAGAGGACAATACATTTTGTCTTTCAATGAACTCTGGGTAGCCGATTGCTCCTACCCTTGTTTTCACCAGAGTAAAGAGCAAGGACTTTGTTTCATTTTGTCCTCTCTTCCCAGTGCTCAGATCTCTACCTGACACTGGGGCATGCTGAGAAACACACAAACCTTAAGTAAAGCCTCCATGGGACTTTCTTCTTGGTCTTTAAACCTGGCAGGCAGGATCTCACGTTGGACCTTTGCAGGTTTTTCTCTGCCTGGAATGTTCTTCCCCAGAGAGTCTCTGTGGCTAACACCAGCTGCTCTCTTCCCTCAAGTCCTGATCTGACATCTTTAACTTCACCCCTACACTGATATCTTTAACTTCACCCCTCCCTACTCTGGACTCGCACCTGCTCTCCCTTCCTAACCCTCACCGCCCACCTTGTAGGTACCCTGTAGAGTACTTCTTGCTGTTTTTTTTATCTGTCTCCCCTGCTGCAACTTAAAGTCCAGGAACGCATAGGTTTGCTCTCTAATACACCAGAAACCTCACCGCTTGACACACAGTGTTCAACGTACTAGCTCCTGAATCCTGAGTGACAGCTGACGTTGACAGCTGACAGGTTGACAGGAGCAACTGGGGTCATACATGATGATGATGGGGAGAATATACAAAAGAGCAGCTGCTAGCAGCCTATCAAAGGTCTTACTAGCGTGTGTGCATCCGTGGCTTTTCTTGGAAGAAATCAGAGCAAATAAAGAGATCTCAAGGCAGCTTTCAGCAAGCAAGCACGTGCCTAAGGAACGGCGAATGCAGCAGGCGGCCAGCAGAGGGCGCCGGTTGGCTAGACCTTAGGGAGGACAGGAGGCTGCAGGCAGGCATAGCCAGGCATATATGGGCTGGCAATGCAGGATAGGGGCAGGAGGAGGTCACCAGTGACATCAGCACCAAAAATGAACATCATCGGGAGCAGAAAACAAAATCAGATGTGTCTCAGAGTCCCCTGTATCCAAAACATCATTAAAACACTCTAGGAATTTGTGATCCACTAAAAACTCTGGTTTTTAAAGACTTAAAAAAAAAAAAATACATGTGCATGTGCGTGTGTGTTCTGGTTTTAAACTTAGGTGCTCTGGTGTGGCAGGGAGTCCCTTTTACCCTCCGAGCCATCTTGCTACTCCAGGTTTCATTTTTCGTTGGAATAATATTTTATTGCTCATGCCCAGAATAGCCCAACATTATAATGAGAGCAGTGGGTGGAAAAAAAAAAAGGACACATAACTTGGGCCCTATGACCTTATTTTCTTCTGATGCCCATTGGGGATTTGACTTGTGCTTAAATGGGAATTCAACAGTTGGTTTTTTTTTGACTGGTCAATAAAGAGCCTTCGGTCAATGGCTGGGTCGGAGGATACAGGTGGGACTTTTAGGATTCCCAAGAAAGAAACGCAGACACAGGGAGAAGAAAGGAGTTCGACCATTAGGAGGGGAAGGGGACGGAAATCACAGGAAAGAATGCAGGAGGAAGAGAATCGGGAAAGCAGCAGCCACTCTTCCATTGGGTCTGGGGTAGCAAGTATTAACTCAGGAATGTCAGAGGGGAGTGTGTTAGCCACGTGGAGATTCAAGAGTGGGCCAGCCATTGAGCTAGCTGAACCATGCTAAAGTATAAAGGTTGTGTGTGTGTGTCTTTTATTCATGAATCCAGAGCTCTTGGGCGGGTGCAGAGACGGGAGAATAGAGCAGACTTTGACTATAGATACCCTTTGGCATAACTGCCGCTAAACACTTCCCTTGTTCTCCAAGCAGCATATTAAAACTTCGTGGTGTCGCTCTCAGTCAGGCTCCTGGGAGACAAGCAGAAATCAAGAGGTGCACATTTAGAGATGTAGTGTTGGAAGATGGCTTGAGTAACCCACACGAACTGGTTAAGGAATGGAAAATTTACAGGGCAGGGCACCAGCAGGCACAGGCTGGAACTCGCGAAGCCAGTGGAAGATAGCGGAAGCTGCGGTCCACACACAATTTCTTTATCAAATAGGAAGCCTCCTTTTAGTCTGAAGACCTGTCAACACTGACCCAGATCCTCCCAGGCTGTCTCCCTTGCCTAAAGGCTGATGGTAAGAACATCAACCACACCTACCAAGTCCTGTAAACCAACACCTGGGTTGGTGTTTGACTGAATAACAGGATTCAAATCAAAGTTTAGAAGTTGCTCCCTCACCAACTCGATTACAGCTGGGAACCTCTGGGTTCATCAGGTAGGGCATCCATTAGACCCCAAAGGGACGAGTGAATCTGAACCAGCCTCTTGCATTTATTTTCAAACTCTCCAAGTGATTTTAATGCATAATGAAGAGTAAGGAGTGTTTCTCCTGGACCTTAAGAGTACACGCCCTGTTTGGACTGTATCAAGATCCACCAGAGCAGGCCTGCTTTGGCTGTGTGCTGTCTGTCCCCAGAGAGGTCACTCTATCTTCCAGCACCTTCTGTCTGTGCAAGGAGGAGAATGTGGGTGATAGCCTGCCCCTGGCCCACCAGCTTGATGCCCACGGGCACCCTCGGCTCTCCTACTACAAAATATGTTGTGTTTGTCCTCATTCCCCCAGAGTGGCTCATGATTATTACAAAGTAGTCATGGTACTGAAGACCATACTGACCCCTTTCCTCAAAACAGCAGTGGGCCCAGGACCCAATTCAGGCCAATGAGACAAGATATTTCTCTCACTAATGGAAAATGATCCGTACCACCTCACAGGGAGCGGGAGAGGATGGGAGCATACAGGTGGCCTTCTCCATGAGCTGGGGCTGAGGAAGATACAACCCCATGTGCTGAGGAGGTGGAGGAGGTCCTGCGTGGGGTCTTCTCTGCTTCCTTCTGTGAATGAATGTGAACACCTGCTCTCTTTAGCAGTGATCGAGACAGGAAAGCTGACGAGGATTCTGCCTTGGCATTGGTGGGGTCCAGGTAAGACTTTGGAGATGGACTGTGTCAGATCTGGACTCTCTCTGGCTGTAGCACCTGGGCCTCCTGCAGGAAATTAAAGTCCTAAAACTAGTGGTCAAGGCTCCACAGTAATCACGTGTGCTTTGTCTCCTCGATGGCTTTGGAATTGAGGAATCCACAGTGGATTCCTATGTATATTCCTGCTTGGATTTCTTATCTCACCTAGATCTCCATCCCTCTTTCTCTGCCCACCTGTGATGGCCATCCTTGGTTGTCAGCTAGACTACATCTGGAATGACTGCAACCCAGAAATGGAGGGCATACCTGTGAGAGATTATTTTTGCCTGGTTTAAAGTGGGGGAATCCACTTTTAGGCTGGACCTTTGAGGGGGGAAGACATACACTTGATCTGGATCTTGAGGTGAGAAGACACATGTTTAATCTGGGCCACACCTGCTACTAGAAGCCTCCATAAGAATAAACAAGAAGGAAGCCTTTGCTTTTTGCTTGCTCGCCCCAGCCTGGCTAGCACATTCACTCCCTCACTGGCACTGGAGCCTCCTTCTTCAGGATTCCAGCCTGTACCAGCTAAGACACCCAGCCTTGTGGACTGAGCAACTACTGGATTCTTGAACTTTCTGTTCACAGCCAGCCATTGTTGGATTAGCTGGACTGCAGCCCATAAGTTATTTCAATAAATTCCCTATATATAGGGAGAAGTGGTTCTCAACCTTCCTAATGCTGCATCCTTTTAATAGTTCCTCGTGTGGTGGTGATCCCAATCATAAAATTATTACATTGCTAATTCGTAACTGTCATTTTGCTACTGTTGTGAATTGTAATGTAAATATCTGATATGCAGGATGTTTGGCATGTGAATCCTGTGTAAGGGTCATTCGGCCTAGAGATAGCATTGTATGAAACTATGAAGGTGAAGCCTGGATTGCCTTGGAGACCCCAAGATGTTAGAGATGCCAGAGTCATGGGAGACCAGAGTCTGGCCAAGGAGAGCTGATAACAGGTAGTGGATCTAGCCCAAAAGAAAGAAGTGTGTTGCAGTCAACAAAATTGAAAGGAGTTGGATCTCTGAAGAGTACTTTGACATCAGACTTGGAAATGGAGAGTTTGGAGTTTGCCTAGCTGGTTTTTTATCTTGCTTTGGTCAATTCTTTGTGCACTGTGCCCCCTTCCCTATGTTCTGGAACAGTAATGTATATCCTGGGCCATGATATGTTGGAAGTATGTGATCTACTTTTTTATTTTGATTGTATAGGGAGTTAGATGGCATGCATTTCAGAAAAGACTTTGAACTTTTAAACATTGTTGATACTGTGATAAGACTATGGGGACTTTTGAAGTTAGACTAAATGTCCCACACACAGTCTCCTCCCGGCTGCCTGTAGATTAAGATGTAGAACTCTCAGCTCCTCCTCCAGCACTAGGTCTGCCTGGGAACCTCTGAAACTGTAAACCAGCCCCAATGAAATGTTTGCCTTTATAAGAGTTGGCTTGGTCATGGTGTCTCTTCACAGCAATGAAATTCTAAGGCACTATCTTATTGAGCTTTTGACAGTCGACTGTCATTCTCCATGATCCATCTGTCTTCTGCACTGGCCAGATACGAGAGTTAAAGGGAGATGTGGTGGGAGCCACCATCCTTGCATCTTTCAAGTCTTTAATGGTGGCACTAATTTCTGCAACTCCTCCGGGAATATGGTACTGTTTTTTATTCACTATTTTCATTGGCAGAGGCATCTCTAAATGCTTCCATTTAGCCTATCCAACCACCACAGCCCTCACTCCACAGGTCTGAAAACCAATGTGAGAATTCTGCCAACTTCTAAGTATATCTATCTCAATTATACATTCTGGAACCGGGGAGATAACCATAGGGTGAGTTCTGGGACCCACTGGACCTATTGTGTCTTGGACTTCAGGCAAAACTCCAAAAATCACCTGGCCTCCACAAGTCCCTACTTTAACTGGAGAGCCACAATGTTTCCAGAATCAGCATTAACCCAGAGTTGGTATCTAATAGACCCCAAAGTCTGATTGTTTCCTTTCTCCCAGTGTACAGTTCCCCCTTTGATTGGCCATAGGACCCTCTAGGAAAAGACTGGAGAAAAGCTAACTAGAAAACTTTTAGGTATTTTATCCAGTTCTTCCTCAGGGAACCTGGCCACTGCTCCTCCATTCAGGGTTTCTGGGTCTGCAAGCTCCCTGAAGTCTATAAATCAGTCCATTACCTGAGACTGCCTTTTGCTATGAAGCAATGGAAACTCTCTTTTATTTGTAAGAATTTTATTCTGCTTATGCAGGTCAAACAGCAATTCAGTAGGCCTGTTTTATTCACGCCTGGAAACACCATGATCGGTTAGCCATTTACTAAATGTCCCCACCGGTCCTGCCACCATGAAATTCACCTTGCCTATGTTGACCATTATGGGTTATACCATTGTGAACATTGTTTTGTCTTTGCTGCCCATGAACTGTATTCACCTCGGGTGATTCAGTGCTGACACTTGGCTTTTGCTCCCTTGGGGCCCCAGTTAAACCCACTGCATTTAATTCATCCAATTGAGCAGCGCCATCTCCAACCCTAAGGTCTTGCTCAAGGAAAAGAATGACAACAAAACCCTTCAAATGTGGGCTGTACAGTGGTGGAGCATGCCTTTGAGGTATGGGGGTGGGGTGGGGAGGGCAGACATCTGTGAGTTCGAGGCCAGCTTAGTCTACAGAGCTAATTCTGCAATGGGGGGACCCTGCCTCAAACAAAACAAAACAAAACAAAACGAACAAAAACCCCAAAACTAAAAACCCAAATTCTTCAAATGGGCTGGTGCCCCCTCAGAATTTTGCATTTTATAGGATTAGTGAAGGGTAAGGCCTTCCCAATGTGGAGGATTAGGTTCTACACAGTGTAGTGGCTCTAGCATCCCTGAGCCTGAAAATCCCTTCATCAACACTAAACCAAGGGATACCAGGCATCTCCAACTCCTTTTCCGTAGGCCATCTTTTGATGAATGCTTCAGCCAACTCTTCAAGCAGACTTTTGGCACCTTATTTAAAACAAAACAAAACAAAACAAAAACAAAATGAAAACTCTGGGAGTTTCCATAGGAAGCCTAGAATTTAGGGTTTATCTCATGTGAGGAAGTAGCACCCCCGAAAGTGGCCTTGGAATATTGCTCTCTTCACCTGAGGAAACGGATCCTTCATATCTGCTCAGAGGGCCCATATCAATAAACTCAGCCTGATCTAGTTTTATGTTCCTTCCATCATTATCCCACACCCTTAAAAGCCATTTCTACACACCCTCCCCAGACTTCTGCTTGAATGAAATTAGCAAACGCATTAAGCTCTTATTAGTGCAGCACAGCTCCTTCTGACCTACACTTTCCACCTCTCCTGTAGGAGCCTGCATTGCCTTACGTCTGATTATAGGTCGAAAGGAGGATCCTGAGGAATGTCAGTATTGTCCTTCCTGGCATGTTCTTCAGAGATAAACACTGCTGGCTTAACAAATATGAAGGATTAATTTCCTCAGGTGAAGAAGGCAATAGTTCATGGGTACTACTGAGGGCACTTACTTCCTCAAGTGAAGTAAACCCTTGAGAATCTGAGAGTCCAAAATTCTCAGCATCAAACAGGGTCTTCTCACACATCCCCACCCAAGTTATAGAATGGCATTCTTTGCCAATTATGCCCTTCATTTAACTGCTGACAACCTCCGAGGCTGGAACATTTTTCGATGTAATTTCTGATGTAATTCAGTCAGCCTTCTAATGAGGACTTCAGTTTGATTTTCTGCAACTTGAGCCCTGTGGCTACGGGAGAGAAGATTCTGCTCCAGGCCACACTTAGAAACCTTTTGAGTGTTAGTGTACATCTGGACTCCGTCAATTTTATCACTAAGTTCTTTGTTGTCCTTCGAGGTACTAGAGATGCTAGAAGTTGGTTAATTTTATTGTGGAGTTCATCCCTAACCTTTATCAATCTAGCCAGAGACACTAAGGATAACCAACCAGCAGCAGTTTTTCCCCCAAACCGTCAAAAGTTTCATATACAGGGTCACCAATTTGCCACTCTCAGTTGGTTAATCTGGACAATCAAGTTTGTAATAGAGTTCACACCATGGGCGTTCAGTAGTCTCCAAGCTGCCGGGACTGGAGTGACTGGAGGGGCTTTGGTAGCCATAGGTGTTGGCAAATTGAAAAGCCTATTCCAGACACTTCCAGAAAGAATCATCTTTCTGTTCCTTTAAAACCACTTCTGGTACCAAAATCTGTATTAGCCAGTGTTTTCTAGAGTAATAGAATTTATAGGATGAATCTCTCTCATTCCCCCCCCCCCATGTGTGTGTGTGTGTGTGTGTGTGTGTGTGTCACACATACATACACACACACACACACACACCATCATCATCATCATCAATTCCAGTGGGTTTCAGCCTGTGGCATAGTCCTGGCATCAGCAGCTTTCCATAGTCACAGAGGGAAATTCCATCCTTGATTCTAAAGCCAGAACCACATGGTCAAAGCTGCCAAGTTTTGCTGCTTGCTGGGACTGGAACATGGCCCCTTGGTTCAATTTTCATATTTATTTTCTGTTTTCGATGGTTTCCTTCACTGCCTAAGCTTGGCCGTCACTGGACCAGACTGTGGACCAGGCTGGCCTTGAACTCATGCCTCTGTGTCCTAATTGCTGGGATTAAAGGAGTATACCACCTAAGCTTTTTCTCAATTACTTTTGATTATAGGCCTTTATAGGCATGGCCACTATGGCTCAGGATCAAGATTAAAGGCATGTGTTGATCTAGATCAAAAGTGTGTGTGTGATGCCATCTCAATATCCATCCTGAAAGCCTCAAGATCTGGACCAAAGGAATGTTGTTTTCCTGCCTCTAGATCAGGATCAGGTGTGCCCTCCATTTCTGGATTGTAGTTCATTCTAGATATACTCAAGTTGACAAATGAAAATAGCCATCATAATCTACCCCTTGTAAATTTGATGCACAATCATATATCCTTATGTCCAAATGAAAATAATAACCAGGTCATAATAACACCTAGCATGATATAACTGTTTCTCCTACAACCGCAAACACATTGTAAATTTAGAATAGGTGGCAATGTCCCTTAGGGAACATCCTTTTCACAAGATGGTACCTTAGCTGGGTAGGAACTTGCTCTGAAGTCACCACTCCTTTAATTCCATTTGATATTTTTAATCTAGTCTGTCCTTGAACACAGTATTTAGCTCCATTACACTTTCTGATGCCCCTTTCATCCTTGAACTATACATTTGTATTTTTTTACTTTCTCAGCTTGATAGTTTGATAATAAATAAATAAATAAATAAATAACTTTTCATACAAGTGAACCACAGGACAAAGTCTCTATGAGGCTGTTTTGAGATTTCCTTTGTCAATGCATGAAGTAGAAACTTCCTGATTTCTTTGGAAAGTCAGTAATGTCAAAGAACATTTCACCAAAGCAGACACAAGTGAAAAGATATTTTGCTAAATCCAGCAAGTGAAAAGACACCTGATGAAGGATTCTTTGCTAATGACAGGCTTATATTGGTTCACCTTACACCTTGCATTGCTGAACTCTCTGTTTGTCGTGACTCCTGTACTGGCTGGTTTTGTGTGTCAACTTTACACAGGCTGGAGTTATCACAGAGAAGGGAGCTTCAGTTGGGGAAGTGCCTCCATGAGATCCAGCTGTGGGGCATTTTCTCAATTAGTGATCAAGGGGGTAGGGCCCCTTGTAAGTGGTGCCATCCCTGGGCTGGAAGTTTTGGGTTCTATAAGAGAGCAGGCTGAGCAAGCCAGGGGAAGCAAGCCAGTAAGGAACATACCTCCAAGGCCTCTGAGTCAGCTCCTGCTTCCTGACCTGCTTGAGTTCCAGTCCTGACTTCCTCTGGTGATCAACAGCAATGTGGAAGTAAGCTGAACAAACCCTTTCTTCCTCAACTTGCTTCTTGGTCATGATGTTTGTGCAGGAATAGAAACCCTGACTAAGACAACTCCACAGAAAGAAACGTACCAAAAAAACTTCTGGGGGTGTTCTGGTATCTTCTTGCCACTTCTGCAGACTCAGGCTATTTGGCAGAATGATGTCAGCTGACACAGACTGATGTGGAGCTTCACTAAGACTCACATGGTGAGGCAAGACCTGTGGGAAGACATGATACTTGGAGGGAGTATGAATAGGACTCAATAGACAGTGACAGGGCTTGCATAGCCAGCGGTGCAACACACCGTTGGTCTCTCGTCGTCTTCACTGATCTTCATTTCATTGAGAAGAGGCATGGTAGAGAACTTTTCCTGTCATCCCTGCTGGTCCTGGCTGCTCCTGCTGATTCAGTGGAGGCCTGGCTGCTTCTGCTAGGATGGACCACTGACTCCTGCTGACTCCTGTGGGCTAGCCTGACACTACTGAACTGGACTGCTGGTGTGTCCATGAAGTAATTGTGAGTGGATCGAGCTGCCTTGGTGATTCCTGGGAACTGAACTGCTCATCTCCTGACAACACAGACTGCTCCAAAGAACAATTTCTAAACAGGCCCACTTCCCCTGTATCCTAATAACCTTTGTTTTCCACTACCTCTGGTAGAAAAGAGCTCTGGCGGACTAGGAGGGAGGTTAAAGCATTTAAGAACCATTATTAAAAGTAGGTTTTGGAAAAGTTTAAGCTTACAAATGCAATTAATCCAAATCTCTTCACTTTCGCCTCAAGTAGACTCTTCAGATAAGGGCTTCAACCACATTCCTCACCAAAATATCACAAGAATGATCTCTATGCATCCTAAAATCCTTCTCCTATGAAAACTCTTGATCTAGGTCCCCACACTTCAAATCACCCTCAGCACCATTGTTCTCCATGTTCCTGTTAGTATTACCATTAAGCAGCATTCTACTGCTTCCTAATCCAAAGTTCCAAAGCCCACATGTCTCCAAACAAAAGCATGGTCAGGCCTATCACAGCAACACTCTCGTCTCTGGTACCAACTTTTCTCTTAGGCTTTCCTTGCTGTGAAGAGACACCATGACCAAGGCATCTCTTATAAAGGAAAACATTTCATTGGGGCTGGCTTGCAGTTTTACAGGTTTCCAGGAAGACATGATGCTGGAGGAAGAACTGAGAGTTCTACATCTTGATCCGTGAGCAGCCAGGAAGAGACTATCTCACTGAGTGTAGCTTGAGCATATATAATCTTAAAGCCTGCCTCCACAATGACACACTTCCTCCAATAAGGCCACACTTACTCCAACAGTGCAGGGCATATAGTCCTTGACAGGCATTGTGGGACCCTGTTACCCAACAGGCATGAGAAATGGTAAGGCTGAATGAACTCAAACCCCACGAAGCTCAGAAATGAGAACAGCCAAAGTGGAGCCATTCCCTGCCTACCTCTACCTGCTCTGGAACAGGTACCGCCATGACAACACACTGAGAGAACCATGGCAATCAGTCACGTAGCATAAAAACCTGTGTTTCAGCATTATTGTGACTTGGATATTGTTATCACTTGGAAATTAATGATGATATAAGAAAATATGATTTTGTGTCAAGTTGACTACATCTGGAATGAACTGAAATTCAGAAATGGAGGGTACACCTGTGAGAGATTATTTTTGCCTGATTTAAAGTGGGTGGATCTACTTCTAGGCCAGACCTTTGAGGTGGGAAGACACAAACCTTTGATCTGGATCTTGCTGCAAGAAGACACACCCTTAATCTGGGCCTCACCTTCTGCTGGAAGCCTACATAAGAGCATGGAAGAAGAAAACTCTGCTCTTTGCCTGCTTGCCCCAGCATTGCTAGCAAGTCCATCCCTCACTGTCACTGGAGCTTACGTCTTTAGGATTCCAGCCTATACTGAAGACCAGCTGAGGCATCTGGCCTTGTGGACTGAGCAACTACTAGATTTTTGGACTTTCTGTTCATAGCCAGCCATTGGCTTTCTGTTCATAGCCAGGATTAGCTGCAGGCTGTAAGTCACTGGAATTATATATATGTGTATATATATGAGAGAGATTCATTCTATAGTTCTGTTATTCTAGAGAACCCTAACTAATACAGACCTAAACCTGCCATTATAAGTTAGACTTCATCAGCAAGATGAACATCCTCTCATCTTGATGGCATCCCTCTTGACAGACTAGATCTCTTCTCATGACTCTTCCCTAAAGCATTGGATCTCAGGATCCCTGTAGACACTCCATGCAATGCCAGGTGGGATTGAATAAAAGAGACTTTAGGATGAGGCCCAGCAGCACCCCAAGTGTACAGAGCACCTCAATTCCTCCTTTTTTTCTTTCTAGTCCACTAAAGCCTGATTGAAAGAGTTGGAAATTGGCTGAAATTCCTCTCAAGGGCATTTTATTATCTCTCATACATATTCAGCAGTTTTATGTTAATTTAATTGCTGTAGGTCCACTTGCCCAGATTACAAAGTGTCCTCTTGCTAATGTACCCCTGCCAGATGATTGCTCAAGACCGCCAGAATCGAGCCACGTGTGATGGCCCACAACATTCCCTGGTTCTCAGTGAACACTGGATTGAATGATGACCACTGCTCTTATTATAATGTCAGCCTGTTGTGGGCATGAGCTGTAGAATGGTATTCAAGCAACAATGAACCTGGCCGAACAAGGTGGCTCAGAAAGTAAAGAGGCAGAGGCAGGCAGACCTTTGTGAGATCTAGGCTAGCCTGGTCTACACAGTGAGTTCCAGGACAGCCAGAGCTATGAAGTGGACCCCTTTTCAAGGAAAACATATCAAAACGAAAACATTGCCAGGCTTTACTTGAAGACACCCAGTTTTCTTCTAAAACAACAGGCTCAGATCCAAGCCAGAGGAGCCTGCCCACTGCTGACAGGCTCCAGTTTTCCACCATCATCATGTCTTTGGCCACAGTGTCCTTGTTAAAAAGCCAGGTCCCTGTGGTTCAGTATGTCATTTGTCATTACTGTCAACAAACTCAAAACCAGAGATGATTTGTGTTGATGGAAGACAAAGCCCAATCTCCAGCCCTGCCACCCCCACCCCACCCAGGTACTGCTCTGGGTTCAAACCCTAATTAATGATTGATACCCAGCTGCTTCTTCATCCTAAGACATTCCCTCTGCAGGCCGAGTTCTCAGTAGCAACTGGTACCACAATCAGCTGGCTTACACCTACCTTTAAAATGAGGGAAAATCTAGACCCACAGCACATCTAGACCCATCCCTTCATGGACTAAGTTCTTGGGGGTAAGAGTGGCCCATGAGCCAAGAATGCTGACCAGGGAACATTCTAGAAAATAAAGACATTTTCTTTCTGAAGAAGTAACTGGAATCCTCATTCACATTTATCTGTTGGGATGGTTAATCTTGAATGCCATTTTGATGGGATTTAGAGTCACCATAAAAATAAACCTCTAGGCATGGCTGTTAAGGAGTTTCTAGATGGTATTAATTGAGGTGGGCATACTCACTCTAACTGTGGATGGCATCATGCCAGAGGCTAGAGTTCTGCACTGAATAATAGAGGGGATTGAGAGCCAGGCATCAGCATTCATCACTCTCTGATTCAGGACTGTTATGTGACCACACATCTCACACTCCCCCCACCATGATGGACTGCATTCTCAACCTCTGAACCCAAATATACCCCACCTTCTTTTGCCAGCTCTCTTATTACAGCAGTCAGAAAAGTAACTGACCCACATCTCTCCAAGAGTGAGCATTCTATAATGCAAGGATATAGAGAGGCTGGGTTTTGCTGGTCACAAATGTCCCAGGGCGATCTGTGACTCAACCTTAAATAGAAGTCACCCTGAGGTGCCACTGAAATCATTACACAGGAGCAACAGGCAGATGGGGACCAACTGTATTATTCTCATAATGAAAGAATACAGTACAGCCATGTGAAAGCCACTGGGGACTTCTTAGTGGTCTGGCTTCATCTCTGGTCCCTCCCTTCTTGTGGTCTCTGTGCTTCGGTCTCCTATGCCTATTTGACGGAAGATAAACCTGAGAATGTCTCCCCTGGGAGTGTGAGGCCCTCTGTGGAGGTCAGAAGGGTGTGGAATATGTCCAAGAAAAGCTTCCAGAACTGAATTCCCTGCATAAGCATTGTGGCACGTGAAAAGATGCTCTGTGGCTCCTCATGTGACATCTCTCTCAAGTGCCGAGTCGAAATTCTGCTTCGATGAGTGGCTTCTGGGGTAGTGAATAGTGGTTGGCTCAGGAGTCAGGAGGATGAAGGTAAAGACATAACAATCTCCTCTTGGTTTGATGTCCTCAGTTTGGAGCCACCTGGGGACAAATTCGTGCTTCCTGCCCCACAGCTGCAGCTTCCTGCAAAGTTTGCCCCTGGTTGTCCAACAGGCTGGGCTTAGGCTGCCTCGCTGACTACAAAGGCAGTGTGTGCACCTTTTCCATCTTCCTAGCTGTATGCTCCAAAAGTTTTCCAAGGGCCCTTTCAGCTGTGGTTGGAATCCAGGGTCTTGGCACCACCCCAGGAAGGAGACTCATTTACTTTGGCACTTGGGCATTTCCGATGGTGTCTGATCCTGTGAATGTATGGAACAGGGCCTTTTGATGTAGACTACAGTGAAGACCCTCAAAGACTGTGGCTAAGCCATCAAGCCTTCAAGGATCTCCCAATTCTTGACCCAGAATTCCTCCCCTCATGGTTTTGAGGTTTAAGGGAGGTGCCCACAGGAGCATCTGATGGAGGGTTTGTTGTAGCTTCTGGAAGATATTACAAATACTCAAATTTTCCTTGTGGATTTTTTTTTTCTCTCCAGAAGAGAAAAAAATTAGTGTTCATCTAAGGAATCTAATCAACACATGCGTGAAGAATTAAGCTCGTAAATGAAGAAATAAATAGTTTTTACTTCCTGACAAGCTGGGTAAGGTCTTACATATGCCTCCTCAGAAGGGCTGGCTTTATTCACTGTGCTTTCTAGAACAGTGTCTATCTGATGATTCATTTACTCACCTCTTTTTGGCATGGAAAGAAAGGGTGAAATGCTGGTACCTGTGATGGTACCAAAATTTCCCTGAAGCATGTTTATGACTTGGCTGCTTGAAGGCTGCCAATTCTAGTGTCCAAATTGTTCACCGCACTTTCTCTCCCCTGCCTCTTCCAAGGAAAAGGTGGCTTGTCATGAAGTGGTCACCTAGAGGCTGTCCCTTCCTTAATTCTAGTGTACTGGTTATCGTGTGAGCTCTTCAGCCTCCCTCTGCCAGGTTTGCTGTGAGCAGATGTGATTAATGCCACACCAGAGCTGGTCGCGCTGCTCCCCTGAACCCTTCGTGATGTGTCTGCAGATGGTCTGAGAGGTCCTGGGTTCTGAACCTGTTTTCCTCCTGCATTGCTGGGTAGTCACTTCCAGGATTGATCTTTGCATCTAGTTGGTTTATGGGTACTCCTTGCCCTCATTGTAGTGTTAAGGAGTCACCTTGCTTTTGTTGGGCAATGCCTCTGTCACCAAGCTACATCATTAGCCCGATCTAAAGTATTTTAAAAATGTTTTACCTTTGTGGTTTTTATGCCCATTGTGTTTCTCCTGTAGGATATAGTAGGCTGAGCATAGAGATGTTCCGGAAGTGGTGACTCTTAGGGCTCTCTCAAGGGCAAGGACGCGTACCTCAGTCCATTTCTTACCCCAGATCTACCACACATTGCCTTAACTCACAAGTCTGTGTAATAATAACCCTCCCAAAGAACCCCAAAGTTCAAGGGGTTTCTTGTAATACCATAAAGCCACGTGCATATCAGGATGAATAATATCTCTTTGCTCTCATAGCATGGGGCAAACTTCAGAGCCGTAACAGACACCCTCAATTTACAAAGGCAGACTTTCTGGTTTTCCAACTTGATGGTGTGAATGTGTACCCACCCAGGCATAAGGCTTTTTCACATTTGGCTGAGTGAACATTCATTTAAGTCCATGATCTAGTCACTACTTAATTATAAACTCAGCTGCATTAGATACTGTTGCCTGTCTGTAGGCTAGCCTAGAATTCCAGGCATGTTTAAGGTGGGCTCTCTTATGCAAAGGTTCAGTTGATTAAGTGTATTAAGAATAATTTTATTAGTGTTATATTGAATGTATGGTGGATTTATCACAGGTTATTCCTCTGTGAGCCTGAATACCTGTAAAATTCTCACAGCACACAATGCATATCGTCTAATTTATTTCTTTCCCCACTGAAACTGAACTCAGACAAGGACTGGGCATACCGTGTCATTATGGCTCCTACATCCAGCCAATGGCTAGCAAAAGCCAGGGCTCATCAGATACTTACTGGATGAACAGTACAGGCCAAAAAAAAATGTGCTTGTACCTTTATTCCCCCCACCTACAGGAGGCTACCCCAAAGAGAGTGAAATTGAACAGGACACAAGTGTGCAGCCTCGGGATTGAAGCTCTGTGCCTCTCGCCTGCGTTTGCCAGTCTTGGCCCCTCTGCCCTCTGCCCTCTGCCTGCCTCTGGGACTGTGGTGTGTGAGTTGTAGAACACAATGAAGGGAGTCAAGCTTGTCTGTATCTCCATCAGCCAAGGGGTCAGTAGGTCAGCTATCCAGTTCAATACCACCCATGCAAACACACAAGCGTTTCCTTTTTGACCAACTCACTTGGCCAAGCGTGGGCAGAGCCAAGTGCCCTTCATCCAAACCTATCAAGAATAGCATTGTATTTCCATGTAAGCCAGCATTGTGAAGCTCGGAGCTTCCCTCTTCCACATGCTTACAAGCGCATGCATTTGTGTTTTGAATGCCGCCCTGTGCAGAGCCAGCAATATTGTGGCATGAGGCATCAAACAGGGGCCTTTCAGTGAGTCATATGGAGAAGTACCTAAAGCTTTCCAAGCACGTTTTATGTGCAATAGGCAGGGCTAAAAAGTGGCTGACACTTGCGTTTGGGCACCAGTGTCCCTGACCGTGTGAGCTTCAGAAGTACTTACCTGGCATGCAAAAACATCTGGGTCAACCTTAATGTCAATGCTGGAGGTGCACCTTCAGAAAGATTTCTCCACTCACAAGATCAGAAACTTCAACAGAATGTATCTTTTTATCTGCCCACTAACTTCTAATTGAATTATATCATTTTCTCCAACTCTGAATATAAGCAGCAGCTATAAGCCACGGCACCATCTGCGATGGCGCCAGATGATCACCAAACCATGGGCCTCTTCATACTAATTCATAGCACAATGGGTCCTGCGCAATGTCTTTTACATTGTTACTACCTCAATCCTAAAGCTCTGACACATACTTCTGGAAAAGCATCTTTATACCCTGCAGTAGCTCGGTCAGGGTATTGCTCACATAACAGGGGAAGTCCTGCCAAGGGCAAAATGCTGCTGTCTAAGCTTGAGCACCTAGACAGACACACAAAACACCTTTGTCCTCTATCAGTTCTGGTTTTGTACCTTCCTTCAGTAGACGGAATGACACCCACATCCAAATGACTATCTCATTATGAAACACATGCCGACAGATGCTCCCAGAAGCAATCCTTAGCCAGCAATCTGGGCTGCCCAAGACCTAGTCAAGTTCACACAGAAGACTAACCCACTGTTCTGCACTTTGTATTACGTAACATGTTTTGAGAAGCAATGTTAGATTTTTACCAAGCTATCAAAGGGACCCAGGGCAGCCCAAACTGTTAAACACCCCTGTGATAACAGCTGTACTGCATGAGCATCTAGTGTTTGCTTGACACTTCTCAAGTGGAAACAGATTGTTTCTAAAATAGTTCGTGTTTAATATTCTTCCTATACTTGAGAGAGAGATAGGTGAGCTAGCTACCTGCTTATTGGCTGTCAATTCTTTACCTTCACTTGTTTAATGTACCATGGAGCTGAGCACTGGAAGCACTTTTCTTTCCAAGCCAAAAGAGAGTGTTAGCGGGGCCCAGGGCAGGAAGCCAGGCTTTCCACTCTGCAATGTGCCCCTCTTCTTGCCTTGTTGCTTGTCTTGCATGGCTACCCAGGGAATGGGCTTGTCAGGTGATGCACCCTGCAGTTTGTAGTGACTTCCATCATGTTCTTTCATGCTTACTACACACACCTCATTGGCAATAGAAGTTCCGAGAGTCTTCTGGCTGTCTAAGAGAGCTGGGGCATGCTTTGTGGCCTGTGTATGACCTGGGCCATTCTTGACCTGGGTCAAATCGACATACCGATCTCTAACCCACTTCTGTAATGGAGCCTGAATCCAGGTGAGGATTAAGCCTCCTAGACTTTCCAGGGCTGCCATGACAAGAGATTGCTGATGGAATGGCTTACGATGAAGGATTTGATAGCATTCTTTCCTTTGCTGGGCTGGGAGACAATGTGTCGTGCAGCTGCAGTGGCTTGCTAGAGATCTTTGGCCATGGAAAACATCGTCTCAGTCTTTCTCTTTATGTGAAGTTTCCCCTGTATTTACTTTTGGTGTCCAAAATCTTTTTTTTTTTTCAATTGAAGATTGGTTCTATCCTATTGACTTAAAGTTTACTGTACTCCCATACGTCCTTGTTATAACTCATCGTATCTAATTCTAGCATAACCAATTAATGACTCTGATTTCTAAATAAAGTTATCTCCTGGGTAGAGCTTCACCATGTGCATCTTAAGGAGTACAATTCTCCCTGCAGTTCAACATCCCTTTTAAATTTATACAGAACTAATATTTTTAAAAAAAGTTTGTTTGTTGAGCAGGAATTCATGTAGCCCATGATGGCTTTAAACTTAGTATGTAACAGAGGCAGGCCTTGAACTCTTGACCTTCCTGCTTCTATCCCTTAGGTGCTGGTATTAAAGGTGCACGTCACTGTACCTGATAAAATATTGTGTAGTTAGAATGAAAATAGTGCCATAGGCTCACAGGGAACCACACTCTTGGGAGGCATGGCCTTGTTAGAGTAGCTTTGTTGGAGGAAGTATGCCACTGGGGTAAGCCTTTGAGGTCTCATATGACCAAGCCAGGCATACTGACCCAACATCTCTTCCTGTTGCCTGCAGATCCAGACGTAGAACACTCCAGCACCATGTTTGCCTGCCATCCTTCCCACCATACGATAATGAATACCTCTGAAACTGTAAGCTAGCCTCAATGAAATGTTCTCCTTTCTAAGAGTTGCCGTGGTCATGGTGTCTCAGCACAGCAATAGAAACCCTGTCTTGACCTGGTCCATGGGTCAGTCAATGGGGTCTGCAAGGGAGAGAGTAGGGGTGGAGGTTCAAGAGACCCGAAGAACAGAGACAAGACAGTCTGTCTGATCAAGTCTCATTTATTGAAAGGCAACTATGGGTGTATATAAGCTCAAGCTGGAGTGCAGCTGGAGACACTTAACCAAGAGTCCAGGATGTGTAGGAGAAAAACAAGATGTTATCAGTGTGTTCAGCTGTGGTGGGCTGCTTGTAAAAACATCATGCTAGGAAAACAAGCCTCTCTTCAGGGTGGAAAAGTACCACCTGTAAGTGAATAGCCCCAGGTAGCTGCAGAGATGATGGCCACTTTCTGCTAAGACGTGGCTCCCAACACTACCTAAGACATATATTTGGAGATTTGTCTTAGCCCTTTATAGCCAACACCCATGCTGATGGAATATAACTCATAAATAGTATTCTCCAGTTTGGTCTTGAGGAATCTCTTAGGATGCCTTCTTTCATGATGCATCTGATGATTTGGTCATAAATGTTTAGCGTGTCCTTCCATAGAATATGGCTTTATTCTGGAATATGGCCTAATGCTATGTGTCCAGCCTATGTTGGGGAGTTCTTCTCATAGGAGATTTGTGTATCTTGGTAGACAGCTTTGTGGATCTTATCTGTCCCATGTCTGGCTTAATTCCTATTAATGATAATTGCTCTCTGATAGAGCTCTAGTCAAGAAAGAAGTTAGCCTAGGGTGTGTTGGTGACACACAAGAGAGACAGCAAAGTGCAGCACATAAAATGACAGAAAGTAGAGGATAGTCTGTGTCACAAGGCCAAGTGTGACACATGGTCAACCTCCACATGCTCAACCAGTGTGGAAGAGCCAGATAAAGCAAGAGAAGAGAGGACCAGTGGGATGAAGACTTAGTTGCTCTCTTGGGTGCTTCCCTAGGTTCATGCCATGATTAAAAGGTGGTCTCCACCACACAGCATGTGTAGTTCATGCAGAGTGGAGGCAGAGGGATGAGGAATAAGCTCTGGATGAATGACACTGGCAACTGAGGCAGATCCCTCACAGCGATGCCAATGGCAGTCATGTACCCTTGGCTGAGCTTATGGATGTATGATTGCCACTATAAGTATAGTAGGCCAAATGGCACAATACCTTCTCATTCCAGACTTGCTCTGAAATAAAGAACGTATAAAGCTAGGGAACATTCATGTGTTCCATGTGCAACAAATCAAAGTGTATTAGCTTAGAGGAAACTTGAAACAAAATTTCTCTGATGTGAGACTTTGCTACTTCCCCACGGATTGACAGCTAGACACATAAGAATCTTTCTATTCCCATGACCAGTCACATAGCAGAAAACTTCCACAGAACAGACAAGGGGTCTTGGGGGCTCTTCAGTGAAACCTCTATGCCCTCCAGGACCTAGCCTCAGATATTTTATATGAGCACATATACTGCATTCAATCTACAGCTTAGGCAGCCTTGGTCCAGGATAAGAAGGGTTGGCCCAGGCAGTGAGGTTTACTGGGGACTGGAGACAGAGGCGACAGGATATTCTTGAAAGATAGAGGGGGAAATGTGTGAAGATAATGAGGAAGAGGAAAACAGAAGAGCCCGGAAATAGACCCAAAGCAACAAAGGAGCAAGACAGAGCTGTGGCAGGCCTAGAAAGGCATTTGGAGCACTAAAATTGTGGGAAAAAATAGATGCTAGAGGGAAGGTGGCTCAGTAGTTAGAAACATATACTGCTCTTGCAGAAGACCCATGTTGAATTTCCTAATAATTAAAAATTGAGTTCCCTCCATAATTAAAAATAATACATTTTCAGAAATACAAATAAAATAATGAACAGAAGACCATCTGCTATGTTTTAGATCTAAAAGCAGAAGAGATGGAGAGATGGCTCAGTGGGTAAAGTGCTTATGGTTCAAGCATGAGGACCTGAGTTTGGATCCCTAGCACATATGTACAGAGCCTGGGGAAACAGGCAAATGGGTCCCTGGAGCTTGCTAGTCATGTAGCCAAACCCATGAGCTCCAGGTACAAAGATAGACCCTGCCTCCAAAACCAAGATGGAGAGTAACAGGGGAGGCATTCAATGTCAGCATCTGGCTTCCACACACATGTATACACATGCAGGCACAGCCCTACATGTACACACTCATACCAACACCTGCACACACAAATACCTACTCCATACACATAAAAGACCTCAGCTGATATATAAGCAATATGATTCAAAGAAGCCTGTACTATATATATAGGAAAGCAGGAAGGGAAAAAAACCCAGCATTTATATATTCAGGAAAACAAGCCATTTTAGAAGAAAATAATGGTAATAAATGACTTCAAGTTTGCAAAGAATATTGATTAGGTAGAAATAGTATTATCGATGCCAGCATCGATTTAGTGAAAATGGGAAATGTGAGGATGGTGAGAGAGGAAGCTAAGGCTAACTCTGTCAGTTAGGCAGAGCACTAACACTTTATCTGTTAAAGCAAAACTCCGAGACAAGGCCAAGTGAGGGCAATTTAAGTCATCATACTACTTGGAAATGTAGAAGTTAATATCAAATGGAACAGCTAAAGAATTGGATGTGAATGTCCCTGAGGGCTCTGTGGGGGGAGCACTCAGGGGCAAGGCAGGGGACAACTGTTCATTGTTACCTGTCATTGTCAGATAAAAGCTAACATAAACAATACTTATGCAATTGAGGGACTGTTTTATCCCAGATTTCCATATCATGTTTTAAATTTCAAATGACCATCCTTATGTTTCCATGTATATTTAGAGAATCACCAATGACTTTGACTTGAATTTTTAAAATTTTTTACCATGCTACATGAAGTCAGTTATTGAAATTAAAAAAGATTCAAAGCATGAACAAATAAACGAACTTCTAAATTATCATTTACAAATATATTCAGCCCTCTCAGAAATGACTTCCACCCCTGAGTTGTAGTTTCCTTTTTTTTCTGCTCTTTGTATTTTAGGGTCTCCTCCCTAAAATCTTCTTCAAGATCTTTCTTGAGACTTTATGTTAATGGACAGCTTTGTGGAGTCAGTTTCTCTCTCTCTCTCCTTTTTTATATAGGTTCTGGGAGGGGGGTGTCTAAGTCAGATGGGCAAGCTCGTGAGACAAGCACCCCTTACCCACTGAGCAACCCTACCTCCTTGAGAAAAAAAAGACGTAATGCCTGTCTTTGCTTTCATTTCTCAAAGTTAGGAGACTGCACTTTGTTACACTTACACTTTGTTACTGTTACACTTCACGATGTTTATATAGTGGTGTCACATTTTAGGAACAAGGTCTATACTCCATCGGCACTTTGATCCTACCAATGTGCTTTTAAGATAAGTTATTCCTTAATTTGAAGAAAAAAAAAAAAATGGAAATGAATGCTGATCTGAGCAGTGTCTTTGCTGCCCCCTACAGACTAACACTGGGATAACATTTCCCCTTTGTAGTTTTGTTTTGTTTTGTTTTTGAGGCATGGTTTCATTATGTAGCCCAGCCTGGGTTTGAACTTCAAATCCTCCTGTCTCCACTTGCTGAGTAACAGGATGATAGGCACCCACCACTTCACTGTGTTTATATGCCACTGTTTTATACTCTTTCTTTAATCGCTGAGTTATCTTAAGCAGTCAAATATCTTCTTCAGTGTTTATGGTGGTAGATGATTAAGGTGCAATGCTAAGACTTTGTAAAAAGTCATCACTTGGATCTTTAAGGCGTTTATGAATCTAACTGGGAAGCCAGAGGCTCCTGGGGAATATCTAAAACAGCATGGGAACACTCTGGTCAATAGATGGCTCTCTTTCATGGGGAATTCAGTCAGCTTTATCCCTTTATCTTCAGATGTGCTCCAAGAATGATGTGCCCCAGCCACAGGCAGGCCTCTGTCCTGTGCTGTCCTGTTAGGCATAACAGCCTTCCATGCAAATAGGACCCACGAGTATATGAACACAGGTATAGTGTCCTTAAATGGAGGCAAATTTGCATCAAAATTTAAGGTGGAATGGAAGAACTCAAGAAAATGACCTACATGCCAAACCCAGCATTTCCTGTAGAGACCCCAGTACCTCATTCATGGAAGTGTTGCTCTTTGAGGATCTGCCTTATAATCCCTAGTGGATTGTGGATGACAATTCACTAAAATAAAAGGCAAAAGCAAAAATAATTTGGAGCATTTCTAAACTTTATATGAAATACAATTTAATCATTGCATGTGCTATATATACATATATATATACACACACACATATATATACACATATATGCATATATATACAAATACACATACATATATATGTATATATACACACATATAATGGTGGTTTGAATATGTCTGACCCATGGGAAGTGGTACTATTAGGAGGTGTGGCCTTATGGGAGGTGTACTCTTGTTAGAGAACTGTGTCACTGTTGGAGTGAGTTTTGAGGTCACCTCCTATGCTCAAGGTCTGCCCAGTATGGATGAGAACCTCCTCCAGGCTGCCTGCAGAAGTGAGTCTCTTGCTGCTGCCTCTGGATCAAGATGCAGAACTCTCAGATCCCTTCCAGCACCATGTCTGCATGGATGCTGCCATGTTTCTCACCATGATGACAATGGACTGAACCTCTGACACTGTAAGCCAGTCCCAATTAAATGTTTTCTTTTTTTTTTCCAGGCAGGGTTTCTCTGTATAGCCCTGGCTGTCCTGAAACTCACTCTGTAGACCAGGCTGGCCTTGAACTCAGAAATCTGCCTGCCTCTGCCTCCCAAGTGCTGGGATTAAAGGCGTGTGCCACCACCGCCCGGCAAATATTTTCTTTTCTAAGAGTTGTCTTGGTCATGGTGTCTCTTCACAGCAATGGAAACCCTAATTAAGATACTCACACACACACACACACACACACACACACGCACACGCACACGCACACGCACACACACACGCATGCGCACACGTACACGCACACACGCACGTGTGTGTGTGTGTGTATTGTGGCTGGTGTCCATTGCCTTATGTCACTGAGGAAAATGTTCTGTAACATGACAATAAGGACAAGGAGTGACACAAATCTACTTGTGCTCTATGGAAAATTTCCCAGGGGTTTCTCTTTTTATGTTAACTATGTGAGTGCTTTTCAAATTATATTACAGGATCTCTCAGAAACAGTCCTCAGAGAATAGACAAGAGAACACGAAGAGCATAAGCCCACCTATACGCAGTCAATAGAGGCAGAATGACCTCAGAATGTCCTTCTCACCAATCATATTAAGGTAAATACTAGTGGTCATTTAATTATATTTTCTAAGAGGTTGGTTTTAAAGATTGGAAATGATCCAGAAAAGATTCAAAACAGGGACCAGCACATATTCTCTCAAACAATCAGACTTCCCTCAGGTGTGGGATGGAACAAAGAACATGCACTTTACAGAGAGAAAGACAATTTTGTCTTCAGCATCCTGGGAATGAAAATAGATCTTTCTAATCAGAATAATAAAAGGATGCGTTGCATTCTGTGTTTCTCCATAGGATGTTTGGAGGACTTTTGTTCACTCAGACATTACACATTGATTTTCTGTTACACTAGATGAAAATGTAATACTTCTGTGTTCTCAGCCCTCAACCTCTCGTCCTCTTCTCCCATAGTTCTGTTTTATTCTTGGTGGAATCAATAAAGACATTGACGTTTGGGTGTTCCTATAACAAACATTCATTGTAGTTCCACTGGCAGTGAAAAAAGAAGGCCCTAACATTGATTGACCAACTCAGCTCAACCTCAAACAACCTCATCCAGACCCAGATCGGTCACTTTGGGTCAGTCCACCCCGACATCTCCATGTATGTGCTGATGGGGTTTGTGAAGGAGCCACTCCTGTAGAACCAGAGCCACATGATCTCTAAGATGCCGGGCAACAGCAGGATATTTGAAAGGAGCCTCAAAAATGGTCCAGTATTGATGGTGTGTCAGAAACCAGAAATCTTGAACCAGACCAACAACTTGGTGCAATGAACATTTGGATGTAAAGCTGTTTGGGTGAAAAATATAAGTGTGTATGTATTATGTGATACACTACAGCTTCCAGTGCCACTACCAAGGGATATATGATAGAGAGGTGGAAAGATGGAGGAGCAGAGAGGTTCATGTGCAGGGGAGAGAGGTGGAATGAGAGGTGTGACAACTATAACAGGTGTCAGAGAAGACTGTGGTTAAGGGAGGGACGATAGGGTCTGGAGAGAGGTGTTCAGCAGCCTGGAGCTTCAGCAGACTCAGCCCTGAAACAAGCTGCCCAGCCACATGGTCATCATATCCTGGCTCTGAACAGCTACACGATGCTCAAGATGTGGAATGTTTCATTTACTGGGTCAGACCTTTTTGAAAGTTCCTTATTGGTTGGTACTTCTCCCTGAGGCCATGGCCCAAACTTTGGTACCCATGTTGATGTCTATGGACAGTGCTGCCATCGGAGACCAAGAGGACCTTGGCATGTGCTGGAGACCACGTGGATGTTCGTGGTCTAAGCTGTTGCTAGAAACTGTGTAGAAGTCCAGGATCCATGCTGTCGTTGACTGTGAAGGGCAAGGAAGCAACTTTTGCAGCTTTATGGACTGCAGATGTACAGTTGGGAAAGAGTAAGATCAAAGTCCTCTGTGACAACCACTACCTCTACCCCAACTCTCCTCCTAGAAATGACAGTTCCCAAAGGAAGCCATCAAAGAGAACTCTTTAAAGTTGTGGTATGGATGCTGAAGTAGCTCCCCACAGTTGATGGCTTTTGGTGGGAGAGCAGGTGGAGAAGGTCTAGTTTTCTTTAGGGGGCTGGCCACTGGCATTTGACCATGCTCCAGTGAGTATATGGACAACACAAAAGAAACTTTTTCTCTTTTTTTTCTTTCCCCTCTTTGCTTTTTTGGGGAGAAGGGATCAAAATGGTGGGGAAGCAGACTGTGAAATAAATGTGGTCAGGGTACATGATGGGAAATTCCCAAATAATTAATACAAATATTATGTTGGGGGGGGGAAGGAACCCAAGTCATTTACTATCACCATGTTTTCTTTCTTAAAAAAATGTCTTATTTTTCTGGGCTTTGCATCATTTTGCTTTCTGTATACTGAGTCAACTTCTCCTTCCATGTTTATTTATATATAAATCAACTTTCAAAAATTCTTAAGCATATGACATTTTCTTTAAATTTATTATTTCCCCTCCTTCCCACTAAGCCCTTGTTGTCTAAATATAATCTGGAATGTTTGATTCCAAAGCCTGCTAGAGTACTATTTTGTGTTGTTCTAGGCTAAGAGGGGAACTGGATGCAAAGACGAGTTCACACAAAGTCATTAGTTGACTTGCCCCAAGAATGAGTCTAGATTTCACTTAGTCACTGGGGACTGCAGAACCATAGACAATAGCAAAGTGAAGTGTATATTTGAATGACCATTGCACCCACATTACAGAGGGTTAAGGGGAACATGTCTATGGATTCTGAAGAGCCCCCTGGGGTGCTTATAACAGCATACCCTCTGTGCTGGCTGATTTTTGTCAACTTGACACAAACTAGAGCCACCCAGGAAGAAGGAGCCTCCAGTAAGGAATTACCTCCATTCGCTGATCTATGAGCAGGTCTGCAGAGGATCTTCTTGGTGAATGATTGATGTGAGAGGCCCCGTCCACTGTGGGTGGTATCACATTGGTTCTTGGTTCTGGTGGTGTGGGTGAGGAAGAGCTGGCAAGCTGACCAGCTTGGCTCTCACCCAGGCCTAGGTCCAGGACTCTGATCGACCCCAACATCTACCCCATCTAGGAACTGTTAGAGCACAGGAAGGGGCTGGTCCTATTAGGGCTGCAGGATCTCCATGGAACAGGGCAGAAAACTGATATTCGAGAGGAGTTTCGGTGAGGATCCGGTATGGAGGAGTGTGGCAGAGGCCAGGGGCCTAGAACCAAACGGATGACTCATTGCAATGAACACGTTTGCAAGTGGGAAGGTATGGACAAGGGGGTATGCTGTGGGACACACTATGAGACTTTTTTTTTCTTTTGGGGAGAGGTCGCAAGGGCAGAGGGTGGGTAAGTGGGAATGGGAAGATGAGCCGGATTGGGATTCACGAAGTGAGGTTCACGGAGAATCCATGAAAAGTTAAATAAAACAGGAAAATTAATTAATTAGAAAGAAAGCTGAGCAGGTTGGGGAGCCAGCCAGGAAGCAGCCTGATGTCTACCTCAGTTCCTTTTGGCCTTAGCTTCCCTCAGTGATGAACTATAACCTTGAAGGCAAATTTACCCTCTCATCCCCAAGTTGCTTTTGGCCGGTGTTTTTTGCTACGGCAAAGAAGCAAACTCAGACAGCCTCCTTCCTTGGAACCATTACACACTCCCCTAGACCTAGACCATGAGAAAAAATGACTCGGAACAGAGAAGCAAGTGCTGGTCCAAATGCCATTCTAAAAACAACTTTTATAAAATAAAAAGATAAAAAGAATGATTTTCAATGTCAAACTCCATGCAAATTTCACCTAGAAATTCACTCACCCATTCAATGTCTTCATAAAAAAAATTATGCTGTAACTATCACCCATTTAAAATGTAAACTTTGAAGTTGGAAGTAAAGATGATAGAAAACATGTCTTTTGGGCTGGTGAGATGGCTCAGCATGTAAGAGCACTGACTGCTCTTCTGAAGGTCCTGAGTTCAAATCCCAGCAACCACATGGTGGCTCACAACCACCCGTAATGAGATCTGACGCCCTCTTCTGGTGCATCTGAAGACAGCTACAGTGTACTTACTTATAATAATAAATAAATCTTTAAAAATAAAACAAAACATGTCTTTCAAAAGAGACAGTTTGAATTTTAACAGGGGGAGAGCAAGCAGGAGAAGATTTGTCCTGGTGGCCACATTATAGCAGACAGAACCTTTTATTTTTTAGACCCCCTCAATCTGGAGCTGGTCTCTGTCTTGCTTTTTAAGTTTCATGTTACTAAAGTTATATTATCACAAACAGCTTACTGCTTTATATAGTACCTTGTAATTTATCTATGCTTTTGTGAAAATCCGGTAAGGCCTTAAAAGGTCTATTTCATTTGGGTAGCTTGAAGCCAGTAAACATAACAGCCATTCTAGATGCTTTTAGTCATGTCTTTGGTATTGAGTATAAAGCTCCCCTATAGAGATTACCTTTCAGGGGGGTGGTACCACTGAGGTTAGGAGTTGAGTGTTAGTGCTAGGTGAGTTGGCTTGAGTTCAAGTCTTGCCTTTGATAACAGCTGTAGGGCATGAAAACATTGCTGAGTCTAAATCTCAATTTCCCCTCTAAGAGAGCTGCCCTTTCTACTTCACAGGGTCATCAGAGGATCGAGACAGTTTGTAATGATGTCAGAGTAGTGCCTGGCACACAAGGAGTTTGATGCTGGGCAAGAAGGAGGTGGTGTGTGTCTTAGAGGAGTCTGGAACATTTGTGATTCACCTCTGAGCATCCATAAATGTCCCCCCACCCTCCCCTTCCCGTGTGTGTGTGTGTGTGTGTGTGTGTGTGTGATTGTGCATCTTTAAACTCTTTCTGCAAGCAAACCTTCAAAACCTTATTCTGGCGCACATTGAGCACTGTGGAGTTGTTGGGAAGCAGGGGATCTCTCTGGCTTCACACAGGTTTGGTTTCCCATCCTTTCGTGGGTTGTATCCCTGAGTCACCTCTGTGGAATTCTAGGATGCCTCAGCAGAGTTTGATCATCCACAGGACTTGAAGTTCTCTGAACTATTTTGTTCCACCTCTACCACTTTCTGGCAATGAGAAGTGGCATCTCGCCATGAAATAGAAGCCTTGCCTGTGTTTGGCTTCTTCCTGACTTAGCAAATTGTTCCATACTATGGCTTCTAGGCTACCAACTAAGCTCCTCACCTTTGGTAATGCCCCACCTCTCAGCTTTCCATCCCTGAGATCAGAGTCAGAGACAAGACAGGAAGTGGAAGTGATCCTGTGGCCTCTTGCTCCCCGTAGGATTCTGGCAAAGGAGGCAAACATAGCCAATCACAGGACACACCGGTAGAACACACTATAGCAATGAGCTGTTTGATATTCTGGTACTTACATCCTGTGGAAAGAGAAGCACTCAGATTTCCCATCTTCGGGGATTCTTGTTACAAGTGTGAACTGCACACCGAATTCCAGTCAGCTCTGACTGGGCAGGGGCCATTCCAGCTTCCACTCTGCTGCCCAAACCCTCCAGGCTCTTTCCCTACTGAAATTAAGTCTGGTGCTCTGGGTGGGTTTCCAATCTCTTCTTGTGTCTCTCCCTGTGGTCCTTGCTAACCAGTCACACTTGCTGCTGCCCTGTAACCTTCCTCCATGCCTCCTCCCTTCTTTAGCTCCCTCCTCACAGAGGCCTTCCCTGGTGACTTGGACTAGAAGGACATCACCAGTCTCTCTCTAAACATGTACCCAGATTTCTATGCACAGCTCTGAGGCTCTCTGCTACATAGAACACCTACTGACTACTTCCACACTTTCATTCCCTTTGTGGGAATGTGAGTGTGAAGAGAACAGAAACGTGGCCTGCTATGCTTGCGTCTGCATCCTCAGGTCCCAGGACTGAACGCCTAGGTAGCACAAGCTATTCCTTGTGCTTCTGCCCTAGCAAACTCACAAGGCTCCAGCGAATGTGAATGCATCTGTCGAAGGCGGAAGATGCTGTCTCTCAGCTGCTTGTATGTTGTTCTGGTTTGGCAAAGCTCTTCTTTTTCTCTTCTAAGAATTATTTTATTTATTTTGTGTGTATGAGTACACTGTAGCTGTACAGATGGCCATGAGCCATCATGGGTGTGTTTGCTGGGAATGGAACTCAGGACCTTCGGAAGAGCAGTTAGAGCTCTTACCCGCTGAGCCATCTCACCAGCCCCCAGTAAAGCTCTTTAAATCTCAGACCAATTCAACAAGGAGGCCCAGCTAAATGAGACTCTCCTTAGCAGGCAGCCCAAGGAACCTAGGTTCTTCCTTCTTAACCACAGAGTCATACTCACACCTCTGGTCTCTGTTCTTGCCGAGACTCAGTGTTCCTTCTATTCCTTTTTCTATTACACGCTGGTGATTAACCTTTCTATCGCATAACACAGCAGTGTGTGAACTAGTCTAAACTAGAACTACATTTCCCAGCATCCCCTTCTCAGTATGGCTCTGAGTCAGAGTTGGCCAGTTCTCTTCTGGGAAAAACTGACACCAAGATGCCAGTTACTGCCAGTTCATCTTTATGCTTGCCAGCTACAAAGCAGGACTTTTCTCTCTCACAGCTGGCCCCTTTGTCAACCAGCAGAAGTGGGAGTGTACCTGGCCAGACACATCTCTGCTAGCCTCAAATAAGGCTCCTCTCCAGCACCTGGAAAGGCCTGGCTTCTCAGTTCCCTGGAGGTTTTGGATCCCCAGTTTCCCCTGTGTATCAGAAGAGGTATCGAGGGAGCAAGTTTCCCTGAATTTCTGACACCTCTTGCAATATGTTTCCTTCCAGCCTCTCCCACAGTTGTGAAGTCTAATTCCTTCAGTGCAGCCCTTATGCACAATATCATTGCTGGTTTTGTTTCCTGACAAATTTCTACTCATAAGAAGTTTGCTTCTGCATTAGAAGTTGTATTCAGCCTGCCAATTAAAAATTATGTTATCGGGGGGCTGGAGAGATGGCTTAGTGGGTAAGAGCACTGACTGCTCTTCTGAAGGTCCTGAGTTTAAATTCCAGCAACCCCGTGATAGCTCACAAACATCTGTAATGAGATCTGACGTCCTCTTCTGGTGTGTCTGAAGACAGCTACAGTGTGCTTACATATAATAATAAATAAATCTTTGGGCCAGAATGAGTTCAATTCCCAGCAATCACATGATGGCTTACAACCATCTGCACAGCTACAGTATACTCATATACATAAAATAAACAAATAAATCTTTAAAAAAATTAGGTTATCAATGTTTTCAGTGTCATTTAAAACATACTTCCTAAATAAAGTATACCTGTCTTGTTCTATAGAATAAAGTTGTAATAGTCTCAACAAGAACCAGGCATGGCATATATTGTATCTAATGTACAATGTACCCTCTGACATCTAGAAATTGGCTTTGGCAGGATGTAAAACTTAGGTAGGCTATTAACTAATGATTTTTTTCAAATATTTATTTTATTTATTTATGGTTGTACAGATATCCACGAGCTATCATGAGTGTGGCTGATGGGAATTGAATTCAGGACCTCTGCCGGCCCCACTCGCTCTGGCTCACTCTGGCTCACTCTGGCTTGCTCTGGCTCTCTCTGGCTCGCTCTGGCTCGCTCCAGCGTAATTCACTGTAGCTGTCTTCAGATGCACCAGAAGAGGGCGTCAGATCTCATTTCGGGTGGTTGTGAGCCACCATGTGGTTGCTGGGATCCGAACTCAGGACCTTCGGAAGAGCAGTCAGTGCTCTTACCCGCTGAGCCATCTCACCAGCCCCAACTAATGATTTTTTTAAAAAGTCATTTTATTGTTTTAAAGAACTTAATTTGTTTTAAAATTATGTGTATATATGCAGCTGTCACGCAGAACTCCTCTACTTCAGTTGTGTCTGTGTGACAGACCTAAAAACCTGATCACAGACCTGAGGTGTATGCTTCAAAAGGAGTCAGTCTCCTGAGGTAGTCAGTCGCTGACATCTCCTAGCTCAGATGTGTTCCAGATTGATCTCTGCTAAAGTCTGTGGAGAGATCTGCATGCTTTCTTTATTCAGGCATAAAGGTGCCCTAAGAAATATTTCGTTATTAGCTAAAACTGAGATTAAACATTATTTCTTGCCTTCCAGTGTTTCATTAATCCTAAATTGATTTCCTAGCTGTAATTATCTTGGAATCTTGAAATCTACAAAGAAGCTGTCTTACCAGACAGGGTGTCTCAAGAGTTAGAGATAGCAGTTAGGCACTAATTGTCAGAGCAGTCCCACACAAGGCAAAATTGTTTTACTACCAGAGAGAAGTTATAGGGCTTCCATCACTAATTATTTTTGTTACAGCCAAGGAATGCTAGTATATGACCTTCAGCTACTTGCCTCAGACAGACCCAGAGAATTTATCTTGGGGCTACCAAAATAACCCATGAAGAAAGACACCACTGTTACTCTGCTTTGCACCTGGCTGCTTGTTCTCACTGACCTTGATGTGGCCGTCTCCTGCCTATGTGACTTCCGTCATTTGCCCTGTTCTCTGTATTCTGTATAAGCCCGATTTTCACTTTGTATAAATTGTATTCAGGTACCACACTCCACTTGAGGTCAGGGGGCTGCAGAAGCCAGAATCACATGTCCCCCTGGAGCTGGAGTTACAAGTGATGGTGAGTTACCAGTTATTGGCACTGAGAACTATATGCAGGTCCCCACAGCAAGAACAGTGTGCACTCTTAACTGCTGAGCCATTTATCCAGCCCTAATATCCATTTTAATAACTGCTTTGAAATAGAAAAAACAGTTGACACTGAAGCAAATCATCACATAATTATTTCTCGTTAAGATGGAACGAGCTATAGAGGGTTGAAACAATAAAAAATAAGTTCAATCAAGTGATAGCACAAAAATTCGGTGAGAATGGCTGACATCAGTGGAGTTCTGATTGGTTCCTGCTACAGCTCATCCTCTCTTGACAAGACAGACGCCCACTCTCCAAGGGTATTTTTTTCCCCATTTGATAGCAAGAGGTCAGATATGAGATCAAGTATATTCACTAGCCATAGAATGGAGGGACATGGCTTGCAAATTAAGTTCTCAACTCATTATGGGTGAGAGAGTCATACATGTGAGACAACAAACCTGAAGGTAAAGTTATCTTTTCTGTGTTGGAGTTTTTCTGGGCCAGTGGCTAATAATGAAGGGAGAGATTTTCCAGTAAAGGAATGGTTGAGGAAAAGGCAGAGATTTTCTGGGAACTCAAGTGCTAAGAATTTCCTTTTCCCCCACCTCTGTCAACTTCATTTATTTATTTATTTTTCGAGACAGGGTTTCTCTGTGTAGCCCTGGCTGTCCTGGAACTCACTCTGTAGACCAGGCTGGCCTCAAACTCAGAAATCTGCCTGACTCTGCCTCCCAAGTGCTGGATTAAAGGCGTGTGCCACCACTGCCCGGCTCAACTTTAATTTTTAAATCCTATTTTTAATAACAGTTCTTAAAGACTTTTCTTGTAGCTCACCACCCACCAGAGGTACTGGAAAAGAAAGGATACAGGGGAAATGGACCTGTTTAAAAAGGTTCTTTGGACCAACTCCCATCTGTGTTGTCTGGAAATCAGCAGTTCAGTTCACAGGTCAGCAGGCAGCAGCTCAATCCACTCACAATCACTTCACAGATACACCAGCAATCTAGTTTGGTAGAGTCAGGTTAGCAACAGGAATGACATGACCCTAAGAGAGGCACCCAGGTGTCAGCCTTGGCTCAAGTCAGCAGGAGGGACCAACAGGAACATCAGGAGAAGTTCTCAGCTGTGCTTCTCTCAGGGAAGCCAAGATCAGCAAAGATGAGAGACCCACAAGCACTGCACAGCTAGCTGTACCAGCAAGCCAAGCTTTGTCTCCATCACTCCATAGAATCCTAATTATACCCTCCAAACATCATGTGCCCTCTATGTGTCTTGCCTCAGCACATGCATCCAATCAGCCTGAGTCCAAGGAGTACTGACAAATGGAGCTCAACTACACAATGTAAGGTGGACCAATACATGTTTGTTGTTAGTAAAGAATCTTTTATCATGTGTCCTTTCACATGTTTGCTTTAGCAGAACATCCTCTCTCCTGTGTCTGCTTCAGTGAAATGTTTCTTCACAAGTCTGTCTTAGCCTTTCATTTGTGTGACCACTTCAGGGAAACACTCCTTCACATTTGCCCCAGCAAAACACCATCCAACACAACTGACTCTCCAAAGAACCCTTACGTTTCCACTTCTCTCTCTCTCTCTCTCTCTCTCTCTCTCTCTCTCTCTCTCTCTCTCTCTCTCTCTCTCTCTTGCCTGTCTGTGTCTCTCTATCTCTCTGTATCTGTCTCTGTCTCTGTCTCTCTCTGTGTGTATGTGTGTGTGTTTCTGGCTGCTATCATGGTAATCAATTTTCTGAGTACTGTTAGAGATCATTTAGTAGCATCTTAGATATAACCTGTTTCAACTAGTTTTGCTGTAAAGGATTCTCACACTGAACATTCTTTTCTTAGAGATAAGCTGAGTTAGGGGTTGTATAATAGTTGAGATTATGAGATACTTAGAGTGATAATTTCCCACTTAAATTAGGGTCTTTGTGAAAAAGACCCTAACTAGGAGCTAGGAAACACTCATTGTATGTCCTTTTCCAGGGACAGAGTTGCAGAGGCAATGAATTGTTCAGTGTGCCCAACAAACACTTGGGCTGGGATTTACAGATGATGCACTCGGTCACAGCTTGTCATTGGATCCTTGTCCTCTGCTATTTTTTTTCTCTTGTAAGGAAACTTTAGGATTCCCCCAAAGTTTCACAATTATTTGTGCAATTTTATATTTCTATCATTAAAGCTTCTTTCATCACCCTGTGCCTTTGTGTGATGCTTGATCTCCACTGACAACTTAGATTCAGAATCACCTAGTAGGCACATCTCACGTTACAGAGCTGGTTCTAGATGGGTGGCTATTTGGGTGGCTTGGGTTGGTGGGAAGCTGAGAGACCTGAGTTGAACTGAGTGAGACTTGGAGTAGAGAGTTGGAAGTTCCTGGTCACCATCTATTCATCCCATGATGCATTCACTGGATGGTCTGGTGACACATCCATGGGTGTCCAGTGTTAATGGCCCTTCCTTTCAAATGATCTCAATGAGGAGGCTACACCAGTCTGGTGTGTTTGATATGTTGATGGGCCTGCTTATTCTGATGTGGTTTTGTATATTTATGAGCCCATGTGTTCCTAATTAACTTTATTAATAGGCTCATGGGTAGTAATATTTTATCTGTGCAAATCATTTATTAGCCATGTCTCGTGGTCTGTATTGGACAGTTAATGATGGCACAAAAGTGTTCAGTCTTCTGTCACCTCATATGCACCCAAGGTGGAAAACACTGACATTTTTTTAAAACTGAGTCACTCAGGGCAGGGAAGAGTCTGAAAACAACTATTGTATAACAATATAAAATAACTTAGAGCATAAAGCAGCTTGATCCTCACAAGTCCCAATGGTCACATGGAAGGTGTAATAGCTACTCTTGACTATCAACTTGACTGTGTCTGGAATGGACTAAGACACAATCTTCTGGGAATTCCTGATTATTTGAAGCAGGAAGACATACCCTAGAGGTGGGTGGCATCTTCTGCAGGAAGCCTAGATACGAGGACACAGAAGAAGGAAACTTTCCTGTTTGCCTTCTTGTCCTCACTCCCACCGGCAAGTTGATCTATGCTATTGCTATGGTATTCCTTAATTCATGTTCAAACTGATTTCTTGAGGCTTGAATTTAGACAGAAGACCAGCATGCTGAGTAGTCAGTCCCATGGAAATTATTAACTCTAACTATTAATATCAGCAAATTCATCTGAATCTTATTGGATACATTTCATATGATATGCTAATAACAATCAGATTCTTGTCCTGTCCATTGTGAGGCAGCCATTGTTGGACTGCCAGGACCATGTAGTATAATCTAATGAATCTCATATAGATTCTATCTTTTCAGTCCTTTGGGAGAAGCATGTCTAATGTAGTAGACAATGGATTAGTTTCCTGTCTAAGTTTCTAGGATGAGCCATCCCTGAAAATCTAAGAAATGGTCACTTGTCGTAATTACTGTCTGTTTGTTGTGAAGAAACACCATGCCCGAGGCATTTTTTATTAAAAAAAATGCTTATAAAAGACAGCACTTAATTGGGGGCTTCCTTGCAGTTTCAGAGGCTTAGTACATTATCATCATGATGGGAAGCATGACAGGCATGGTGCTGGAGAAGTAGTTGAGAACTACATTCAGATCTATGAGAGAGAGAGAGAGAGAGAGAGAGAGAGAGAGAGAGAGAGAGAGAGAGAGAGAGAGAGAGAGACTGGGCCTGCCATGGGCTTTGAAGTTTCAAAGCCCACTCCTAGTAACATACTTCTTCCAACAAGGCCACACCTCCTAATCCTTTTCAAATACTGCCACTCCCTGATGACTAAAAATTCAAATATATGAGCCTATGGGGCTCTTCTTATTCAGATCACAACACTGCTCACATCATTTCTATGTCCTGTAGCTGAGTTGAGAAACTCCATGGAAGGAAGACTAGATTTCAGACCTAAGTCTGAATTCTTTCTTTCTTGAAACTTCCCCCAAGCTTAACCATTCCTAAGTCTCGTCTTCAGCTCAAAGCCACCTGATGATGTCATGGAATTTCTGAGGCTGGGTCTGGCTCTCTGCACTGCATAGGAGTTAATCTAAGGGCCCAGCTCTGACCAGACTGTGCTGCCCATATTAACTCTGGCCATCAATATCAGCAAATTCAGCTAAAACTTTGTGAATACATTTCACCTTCTGTGCTAATAGCACACCATGGGTCCTATCTCATTTTCATATTCCAACAATTCACTGGGATTGAAAGAAGTTAAATCAACCTGCCCATGGTCGCCCCAGTAAACAATGGGAATTGGCAGGGAAACAAACCCCGCTCTTCCTAAGAATAGCCAGCTTCTAGCTCTCTACAGCCTCACTGCCACCATCGCCAGACGGGGAGAGAAGCAATCTTCCTCATGTTTGTATTTTGCTGTGTCAAGCACCCCCAAAGGCTAAGAGACTTGTGTGTGTTATCCATCTTAACTTGTTAGCCCTGAGAGGTCTTTATACACAATGGAGACTTAAATCCACTTGAATGATGACTCTGCTAGTTTATAACCTGACAGCCATGAGGACTGGAGTTTAGTGCTGGCTGCTTGATAAATCCCTTGTCACAGCAAGTGCTGATGGCTTGTTTTCTTTCCTTTGCTGGACTATTTATAGAAGAACTCTTAGCCAGCTCCAAATCATAATACTCTCCAGGGATAGGTTTTGAGCCTTGAAACTACATCCTGGAATGAAAAAAAAAAATATCGCTAGGATTTTGGATAAGAGCTCAAATATTGATTTGCTAGAACCTCCCAGACTCTTCATCTTTGCTCTGTTGTATCCTGTGGTATTCCTACCCAGTTCTACCATTATTTTAAATGAACTACTAACATACTCAAATAAATCCTATTCAAAAAAGTAAAATTTAAATTATGTTGATAATGAATTTTATTGCCAGAAGAAGTTCTTAAGTAAATACTCAAATCTTCTCAGAATCCGAGGGTTAAAGAGGAAATTTGGCACCTGTTTATGGCAACACTGTTAAATTCCAGGACGGTTCAGGGGTACAAAGGGCTCTGAACTATGTTAAAGCAAGCCTTTGTCTCAGTTGTAATTAATACATAAACATGGGAAGGTGTTACGTTTGTCACCCACTGTGCTGGTTTTAGAGTGCTTCAGGCTGAGGCTGAACGTATTCATTAACTTTGAAAATGATTTCTTTTTCATATTTAACCATAACCAATACATTTTTAAAAAAACAGCTCTTTTATTGTCCAAATTCGTAAAGCCATTTGGTGATGTTTGGCAGGATTTTATTCATAGTTCTGTTGTTTTAACATCTCTTAGCCTCAAGCACACCTCCCATGTGGATCTAACCATTCTTGGATTTAATAGTTATCATCAATACAGCTCTGGCCTATACTTCTGTTCTCTTTGTAGACTGTCTTCCATGCAGAGCTCAGTCGTGGTCATGGTGTCAGAGTCACAGGTTTTACATTGTTCTTTATGGTGTATTACCTGGATTTCCTACTGACTGCTTAAGAGATACTATCACTTAGATTTCCCCTTTTTTATTATCTGAAATTCAAACATTTCTAAGTAGAATAGCATCTAATCTCCTCTCTGATAATAACATCCACATTTCCTCAATCCCGAGCAATGTGGATTCATTCTCTGGTCATCATGAGCACACTTCTGGGCTTAGAGCCCTATGATCTATCTCCTTTAATCCTTACATCCTCCCTCTGGTCTTTCTCCATGGCATCTCTCCCCCTTTTACAATTTGCTAGTAGCAAGCTGGTCTAAGGCTTCCTGCTTGTTCTTGCATCCTAACACAAGACCCAAGTTCTTACCCAGTTGAAGCATGCTGGGATCTAACTTCATCAAAACATCTCTGTGGTTTCTGCTACATCATCCCTTCAACCCTGACTCTTGCTAGTCTCAAGATCTTTCATTTCCTAACATGGTACATTTTGCTATCGTTTCTCACCAGTCTGAACCTCCACCTGCATTGGTCTGGTCTTGGCATACAGCTCTACCACATTCTCATTGCTTTAATATTTTCCTTACATGGAAACTCTTCCTCTGAGATGTTTTAAATCCAACAGGACTTCAGAAGTCTGTGTCTTCCACCCTTCTCTAAGACTTGCTTGTCTCTTTCCCTTTTTTGCTATCTTCCTTCTCCCTAAACATCTATGACAGTAACACCCTGCCCTGCACCAATCACACTTGATTACTTTTCCAGTGTCCTTGTTGACAATCAGTCTAGAACACCAGCTTTGCATTTTCGACTAGACTGAGTTCCTTGAAGAGGGGCCCCACATCACGCTGGCTCTCTAGCTCATTAAGTTCCCTGTGTGTGGCAAATATTGATTGAAGGGAAAATTTTAATTTCTTGTTGACTTGTCAACATAAGGGAATAGAATATTTGGATTAAATGGTGTTTGATGAGGCTTAATTTACTTTTAGATACATTTGTCTTTCTTGGGCAGGCAAGTTGCATTTTTAAATAAATGCAGTAAAAGAAATGTCTTTACTGACTTGGAAAGTAAAAATCTGGAACCTGATGTTTGGAGTACAGAATGTGCTTTAAAAGGCAATGGTACAGCCCACTTGAAACCAGGCCCAATTCTCGAAACAATCTGAGATATTTGGAAATAATCACTTTATCTCCATGCAACCTATTTCTAATATGTAAATATTGCTAAGCCCCTAAAAGAGGAAAACAGGACAATATTGGTTATAGGCTCTGATGTTGGGATTGATTGCCCTAAGGAAGTAGCAGGAAGTGACACCCACACAAGCACCGGTTCATTTTTCCATGAGCTGGGCCTGCAATGATTAAGTATGTGTACTTGAGAACGCATCCAAAAGCTTGAGCAATCCATCTGGCCAGAGTGTCTGACACTATGGGATTTGTTGTGTGGTACTGTGCCAACACCAAGACTTACTTCATTGCCTTAGTCATCGGGCCACAGTGCCACTAACCCTGTGTCCCACCGAGTGGTGCCTGGCTTGTCTGGAAGGCCAAAAAAAAAAAAAAAACCCAGAACCAAACAAGTAAAAAAAAAATCCTCCCACATCTGAGTATAAAGTCTGGAGGATGGGTGTGGTGGTGTACACCTTTAATCCTAGCACCTGGGAGGCAGAAGCAGGTGGATTTCAGAGTTCAAGGTCAGCCTAGTCTACAGAGTGAGTTCTAGGACAGCCAAGCCTAGGAAGTGAAGGAAACCATTAAAACCAGAAAGCTGGTAAAGATGTAATTGATTCAAGCCACAGCAAGCAGCAGAACTCAACAGCTTTGGGTAAATGGCTTTAGAGTCAAGGATAGAAGAAATAGGTTATGGGCTCTCCATCTGTGACTAAAGAAAGCTTCAGGGACCAAGAGTGTGTCAGGGGTGTCTCTGAAAGAGCTCAAGAAATGGTCACTGACTAAGGATGTCAGCTTTCCATTTACTGCTTCATGACTTTGTTGTTTAAATGCTATCATTTATCATACCTATGGTTACAAATTTTATGATAGTTTGTTTCCTATCACTGTTTCACTCATAAGTTCTAGAAGAAGCAGAGCCAAATGCCATTGGGAAATGACCCTGATTCATTGAGGGGCAGATTCTGAAGGCAGCCTGAGCAGCCAGCTACCCACACATAGTATGACTTGGATGCATCAGCGATCCAAATCTACTTCCCCCACTTCAAAATTTGCACTATTTTTGCAGAGAAAGAATTGAATCAAGGGGTTCTGGAAATCTGAGGCTCACTGTGGGATTTTCTGAAGTGGTGGAAGGCTGAGAAAGGCAAGGGGCAGGAGATCAGAGAAGGCAGACAGACATCGGGGTATGAGAGTCTATGCTGTCCCGGACAAGTGGAAATTCCATTTCCAGGGCCCTTTCAAATGTAATTCTGGAATTTTCCTTATCAGACTTAGTTCAATGACAAGTCTGAAGCAGAGCCTTTCCAAGTGTTTTACAGCTGAGTTTATTTCTTAAAATCCAATGAGCTCCCATTGGTTCAGACAAAGCCATATGATGGGGTTAATAGATATGAGAGTTAAATTCTCTTCTCAGGGACAGTAATGGATGCCTTCCATTGTGTCAGCTATAGCTTATGATGGCTGCCCTCTCTCTCATATCCATGAGTTTTCTTGTTAACCACAGGGCTTCCACAGCTTCAATTAGATCCTCTTTCATATTCATTGAGCAGATGCCTCTCTCTTTAGCCACCAAGTATCAACATCGTTTTATTCTTATCTACTCTGTTCTCATAGCTTGCGGGGGGTGGGGAAGGTGGGGGAAGCTTTCTTTTACAAGTTTTTGTAAGTCACACACATTCCGATGCCCACAGCGTGTCACCCCAAAACCTAAGCAGGAAAAGTGAAGAATGAGGTATTCAAGCAAACAATTAGCATGGGGATTTCCCTGCCACCAAATTCTGAGTTAGGGTCCCCAAGGGCTCTTGATGGTCAGAGATTGGGGTAGATCCAGCCCAGCATGAATCAGAAAGATGGAGCTGTGTTTGAAGCTCCTTTCCTGACTTGCCACTGGGGACCCAGGATGGAGAACCTGAAATTGTCTTCTAAGACAGTAGACAGCCTAGCTACATCCCTCCAAAGCTCAGAAAGAAGCGACCCTTCCCAGCTCCTGGTGTAAAAAACGTTGCCCCAGATAGCTCAAGCAGTTGGAAATGCTTAGAGGCAGAGGTCTCCAGCACTGAATCTACTCTAAATTTAGCATGTGGTTTCCAGGGGGCCATGGTTTCAAGGGTTGTGAAGCAGAATGGTGAGAGCAGGAAGCCGACAGAGGAAGGAGAATGAAGCCCTCAGATGCTGCATTACTGTGAGTGCAAGCCTTTAAGAGCCATTGCCTGCTTCTGAAGTACTTTGCAGGGGGAAAAAGTAAGATCATCCGAGTTAGCTTAAATGCATTCTCCTTTTAGCAACTTTATTCTAATGGAGTCTGTTAAGTAATTACCCATAATAATAGATTTCATTTCATGTCTAATTAATTATTAAAGAAATTAAGCATCGTCTAGTTATAGAATCCATTAGGAGTTTTTTATAAATGCTGTAGAGTTGCAAACTTTCTGAAAACTTTTCATTTAAAATGGATTTCCCCCCACACACACACACACTTTCTTCTTTTTCATTATTTTTACTCTTTGGCCTTGTAACATCTTTGACAATAAAAATGATAGTACACAAGAAATATTGACAGCATGACCAACAACTTGGCTCAACATGCAAGGATCCTGGCTGGTCGTCGGAGGTTATGCCTTGGCACTGGAGAAGGGAAAGGCAAAGCAGGAAGTCTAAATGTTTCAGCCAGATGTTCTGTGTGTTTCCAGAGACTCCACTCACCATCTTGCTGGGTGCCTGGGATGAGACATCTTTCTTCACATGCAAGAAAATATCCTGCAGAGAGCATATTGGGGTGCATATGTCCTTATAAAGGGCTTTATTTTCTGCTTCCAATTGAAACTCTAAAAGTTAATGCTTATTAAAAACCTCATTGCAAAAAAAGAAAAAAAAGAAAGAAAGAGAGAGAGAGAAAGAAAGAAAGAAACAGCAAGTGATAAAATGCAGTTCACATCTTGGCCTACAAAAGGAGAATATAGACATTTCAAACAAAAGGTAATGATAAACACCCTTGACCTGTTAGTCTGTGGTAAGATATAAATAAAATCCTGACAGCTTTAAACGCAGGGGTCCCTTGCCATATGAGCCAAACAAGATGGACACCACAACTCCCTTCAGGCTGTATCCCAAATTATCTCCTAACTCTAAACTTTCATTCTCTTCACTAACAACAAAACCAACAAAGCAGAATGAAATACTGCCATGTCTCACTGTTATTATGGAAGTAAAGATAGATATTCTGTTTTATAAGATGTTGGGATGACAGCACAGGACACATGCAAGGATGCTTGCCCTGCATGCCACGCATGCACCAGGTCATCTGAGCCACGTTTAGCTCCCTGTGCTATGAAATTCCAACAGCCTTCTTCCTCTTGGGGGGCACCTTGCAGCAACCAAATCATACTCCCCCCTGGACCTGGGTCAAGGGGCTGGGAAGCGAGGACTCTGTCTGCTCAGTGGGATCCTGCAAGTTTTGTGTATTTCATTTCCTGTCTCAGTCTGGGGACTCTGCAGATGCACTCACTCAGCCTGTATCCTCTACTTTCCCCTCCGCCCCCTTTTTACCTAGTCTGTTTACTACACTATAATTTCCTGACCATGGTTCTCATATGTCTAACACAGGTTTTTGTCACTGTGGATGTGACAAAAACCAACACCCTCATCCTACAAGCTTGTTAAAAGAACTAAGCTGAACTCTGTGTTAGGACCAAAGTCTCCATCTGTCCCCCACACCCCACATTCTCAATAGCTCCTGGTTTTTTATCATTTTTGTTTCTTTCCCTTAATACCAATATTCAAGATGAATAAGATTTTTTAAAAAACATAATTCCTTAAACAATTGTTTGGTGTGTTCTATCTTATTATTCTATAGCTTTCATTATTTGGTTCTTGGACATTTCATGGACCAGGAGAACATCCACAGGAAACTGCAGACACCGGGACAAACCATGTCAGGGAAGACAGGAACAATTCTGCATGAATTGAAGTGGCAGAAATAAAACTCCGGTTCACTAGAGGAAGCTGGCAATGTGTTAGTGGTATTTTTCTCTTTTAAGAAAAGCATTTTTCAGAGTCTCTTTGGAGGGAGGTTTATGGATCAGGAGCCATATATGAAATGTGATCTGGAGGAGGAGAGAAATGATAGTTTTGCAGCTGGCTGGCTAACCAGACTCAAAGGATATTAATGAACAGTCAGGTTAGCCTGAGGTTCCAAGTGGTGAGCCATATGGCCCTGGTCTTATTTAAACTTGTATATGTACCCACAGAGGCCACTCTTCTGAACATACAGCATGTGCAAAACACTTCATTCAGAGCTTGAAGGGACCAGGAGTGTGCCTCAGTGGTAGAGTGTTTAACTTGTTAAAGGGTCTCGAGTTTAATATCCAGTAACCTATACATACACAAACATTTACACATACACAAACATACGTGCACATACACAAATATAGACACACATATAAAGATAGCATCAGGATGTATACTGAGCTTAATCTTTAATGATTTATTAAAATAAATCATTTCTCACTTGAAAGGCTAGAAGGCTGGGATGGCCATTTAAGGGTCACATGTTCATGCTTGTTTTGGAGATTTCTAGATTCCTGAGGTAGAGGGCCATTCGAAGGAGCAAGACTATGAATAGAAACAAAGGGAAACGGACACCAGACAACCAAACCCAGCAGATGTGCACACGAGGGTCACATTCCCACTCTACTGTCCAAGGAAGGATCGGATGACAAGCACCTAGGAAAGCCAGGGCTGAGAGAAGGAGGGGCAGAGATGTATTAGAGCTCACAAAGTGTTTTCCCTGTGAAGTGTTTTCAATGAGTCTCTATATTCAGAGGACAGAGAAAAGATCACTAGGAAGAAGATTCTGGAAGGATGATTTTAGTTCCATGCATGAAAAAAAGAAAAAGGAATGATTTAAATTGTCCCACCAAAGCCCAGGCATGTATCCCCAAAGAAAGAGACTGACTGAATTTTTGCTGATGAACCTCTGACTAAGTGAACAGTTGGATTCTATGACCACTGAGATAGCAACAACCCAATACAGCAGATGTCCAAAGGATATGGCAAGTATCCACGGCAGTCTAGACAGCTGTACTGGGTCTAGCTACTCCAATCACCAAAGCACAAGGAAATTTGAACCTTGCAGTGACTCACAGGTGTCTGCACCCATGCCACGTGCCAACGTTTGTACGTGATCTTTATTTATCTAAGCGCTTCCTGATTCTGCAAGGCCTTGGATAAGTGTAAATGTTTGGCATGTCTTGACTGAAGTTTAAGCATGAAGAAGACTTGGAAATGCACTCTATGGTATGACCTGCGAGAGTTCTCTTTACGGACACTGTGATTACATTGGCTATGAGCAAGGAAGATTAGATTTAGAGTTTTCAAAGAGCAGATCTGTGGGGCTTTGGGAAAAATCCTAAGTATTTCTCTAACTCACTAATAGTCTAGGGATGATGATAATAGCAGCAATGAGAGCAATTGTAATTTCAGTTCACTGAGAACTTAGCAAATGTTTCCTTAAAGCAATCATTTGTTGCAGTTACTAAGAATAGCTGCTGTCACTGGGCAGTGGTCTTAGGAACCTTTAGTCCCAGCACTTCAGATGCAAAAGTAGGCAGATCTCTGAGTTCGAGGCCAGCCTGGTCTACAGAGTGAGTTCCAGGACAGCCAGGGCTACAAAGAGAAAACCTATCTAGAGGAGGGAAAAGAAAAGAATAGCCTATATCATGCAGCAAAAACAATCCCAAAAGTTTACATGTATCACCAAATACTCACAACACCCCCAGGAAGATAGGTACCAGGCTTATGGCCATATTGAAAATAAGATGGTACCACAATGTTTAATAGCTTGCCTACAGCTGTATAGTTATACGTAACCATACTAGGACATCTCCAAAATGTTTTTGTTCAAGAAACCTATGAAACAAATAGTTCCATTATGTGATGAGGAAAATGGATATCAAGAATTTATTTGTCCAATGTCACAACATTTATTCATCAAGAAATGAATCATAATTCAACTCAGTGTGCCCCTCAAACTGTATTTCTCTGCTGGTGTCCTCTTAAATGCAGAGTACCCCATGCTCCACTGTTAACACAATACTGGCTTCTAGAGTAACATACCCTCTTTCCCTTCAGGAAGACACTACTCCCACCATATGCCTGCTATCCTGGGGCATAGCTGGGGTCATCGAGTGCCTACTGAAATGCTCAGGGTTTTCAGAGAGTGGCCTCTCCACACAGCTAACCATGTTGAAGTTTCCAGGGGCTTGGTGACTCTCCTCGGAGGGTGATCAGAGACTCCAGATGTAGAGTCTCTTGGCTCTTATGCCAGCAACCATCAGCAGGAGCTAAAGGCCCTGGATGATATGCCCCATCCCCCTTGGGCCATATTCTTACGTGCCAGTCCACAGGAGTTTTGAGAAAGGAATGATAGGGCAGTAACGGTGGTGTGTCTTGTTAGCATCTTATTTCTCATAGCAAATCTGTGGTATTTGAAATTCTATCCAGAAGAAAGTGAACCTAAGGCTATCTAAGGGACTCTGTATCTTTATAGGCATCTTCTGGTGGCTCTGAGATGCTGTGTCCCATTATGGCGATGGAGAACTCAAGGAGCAAAATAATCAACAAAACTATTAAGAAGATCTGTGACACATCAGAAAACAAATGTTCACGGTGTGGGATCTCAGTTAGAGTTTGTGCTCAGAACCTCAAATTTAAATTTTATTTCTTACTCCATGCTTGAATCCACTCTTCCTAATTTTTACTGTACTGACTACAGTGGCTTTTCTCTGTGCACGCACTGAGAGTGCCTCTGAAATGAATACTTATAAGTGTAAGGGTCACCTTTGAAATGGTATCAGAAACACAGCCTGAAATAGTGACACCAATGTGGAGTACATGTCCCAAGTCTTTAGTAAGATGGCAATAAACAGAGGGCGGGGCAATAAAACAGAACAGAATTATGGAATGGGCTGTGATATCAGCTCTCAAAGACAGACAAAATAAGGCCCTTCACACACGCCCAAACACAGGACATCAGCTGGATTTTATAATTTGTTTGTTTCTATACTACAAGTTTCATCCAGAAAGATAGAGGAAGACAGAAAATGTATGAACTCTTTGTAAAATCTCCCTCGTTCATTTCTACTCCAAAGGCATCCTATCTATTCAAGCTTCCTTCTCTCCGCAAGCAACTTGTGTACAATGAATCTCCATTCGAAACTTCCAAACGATGGAATAAACAAATGCACAAGATTTCAGACATTCGAGGCAGACACGATCTTAGCCTCCAGTGTTGCCATGTGAGCTTTCCTGTGTCCTCAGCAAGCTCATCTGTCTCAGCTGTTGCCCTCTCTGGGAAGCTGCCAGGCCTTGAAGGCATTACCCATTATATTACTTTTGAGCCCAAACAAGAACGTTGGCAAGCATGGAGTGCTTGTTACTTAATCTATTTTCTTTTTTCTTTTAAATAAAGAGCTCTGTAGAGTAATGAAGGAAGAAAACTCTCAGGTTTTCTAGGGTTTATTTATCTAGCATCTGTTGTCAAGCTGTTGGAGCCTGAGTTAAGTCATGTTGTAGAGATGCTCACTGCACCAGCAAGAGCAACACTTTTTTAAAAAGATTTATTTTATTTATTTTATGTGTATGAGTACACTGTAGCTGTACAGATGGCCGTGAGCCATCATGTGTGTGGCTGCTGGGAATTGAACTCAGGACCTCTGCCTGCCCTGCTCACTCTGGTCCCGCTCCCTCTGGCGTAATACACTGTAGCTGTCTTCAGACGCACCAGAAGAGGGCGTCCAATCTCATTACAGGTGGTTGTGAGCCACCATGTGGTTGCTGGGATCCAAACTCAGGACCTTTGGAAGAGCAGTCAGTGTTCTTACCTGCTAAGACATCTCGCCAGCCCAAGATCAACACTTTTTAAAAATACAATCTAACCATAAATGATTTGGCTCAGTATACTCTCACACTTGTTTTCTCTGATATGTAACTCTTAAGTCCTAATGCATCCTTCTTTACAGGAGATGTAGGCTTGGCATGTTTGGTGAAATTGAATAAGATAAGCCTGCTAATTCTTCCCACTCAATAGCATAATCTGTTTGAGTACTGTTAACCTAAAATATGTCCTAAAACATCTACCAGTGCTATTCCTGGAGGAGGACTCATTGAAGGAGTGCCAGTGACTTGGGCCTAGTTAGTGTCTGTCTTCACATCACTGGACATAGCATTAGACAAGTGGAAGTCTGGGGAAATGGAGGGCTATGATATATGAGTTAAATAATTTTTTAAAAAAATAAAAGTTGTAAACTTTTATTACAAATAAAAAAATTGAAATTCTTAAAAGTCTCAATGTGACTGTATATGAAAAGATTTTTAAAACCTTCAAAGGTGTTTTGAGAAAACAGGATCTTTCTCTAAAATCATGTTTGTCATTTCCAAAAAGAAAACATCTTTAGGAAACAAAAAACTATCCCCAGCACAATGGGGGAAACTATGAGCACTAAGACCTTCAGGTCCTATCTTCTGCTCCGTCCTTACTGCTGGAAATTTATGGTTTTATCTTCTCCTCCTCCTCCTCCTCCTCCTCCTCCTCCTCCTCCTTTTCTTCTTCTCCCACCTCCTCTTCTTCCTCCACCTCTTCCTCTTCCTTCTCCTCCTCCCCCTTCTCCTCTTCCTCTTTTCCTTTTAATTTTAGCTCTTGGCTTCTTCTCCCTTTTCTTCCTTTTCTCCTCTTCCTCTTCTTCCTTCTCTTATTGTTCTTCTTCCTGTTCTTCCTCTTTCTCCACCCCCTCTTTCTCTTCTTTTAATTCTAGTTCTTCTTCTTTTAATTCTTCTTTCATACATTATATCCTGACCACAGTTTCCCTTCCTTCCACTCCTCCCAGTTGCTCCTCCCGCTTCCCTTCTTCCTCTGACCCACTCCTCCTCCCATTCCCTTCAGTAAAGAGTGGGCTTCCCAGGGATATCAACCAAAGATGGCATAACAAGATGCAATAAGACTAGGCACCCCCACATATTAAGGCTGGATGAAGCAACTCAGTAGGCTGGAAAGGGGCTCAAAGCAGTAAAAAGAATCGGAAGCAGTCCCTCACCCCTCCCACCTCCCCACACTCCTGCTTTTAGGAGTTCCATAAGAACACCAAGCTACACAGCTGTAACATATATGCAGAGGACCTAGTTCAGACCCATACTGGCTCTGTGATTATCTGTTTATTCTCTGAGAGCCTCTATGAGCCTGCTTAGTTGATTCTATGGGTTGCTGTCTTATGGACCTCTCTGGCTCCTACAGTTCTTCCTCCCCATCTTCTGATTGGTTCCTTGAACTTTTCTAATACTTTGCTGTGGGTCTCTGCATATGCTGGAGAAAGCCTTTCTAATGAAGATTATGCTAGGTTCTGGTTTCTTAGTATAGCAGAGTATCATTAGGAATCATTTCATTGACTATTTTTTTTTCCAGCTAGTCATATTTGGTTCTATCCTAGGCTTCTGGGGTATCTAGCCTCTGGTCCCTGACCATCTAGACAGTGTAAGGTGTGGGCTCCCTCTTAGGTTCCCACTAGAGACCTCCTTGTTACTTAGCCTCTCTAGATCTGTGGGTTATTGTCATTTATTTACTTAAAGGCTAATATCCACTTATAAGTGAGTGTATATCATGTTTGTCTTTCTGGGTCTGGGTTGCCTCATTCAGGATAATTGTTTTGTCTAGTTTCATCTACTTGCCTGCAAATTATACGATGTCATTTTTTAACAGTTGAGTAATACTCCATTGTGTAAATGTACCACATTTTCTTTATCCATTCTTTGAGGATCATCAAGGTTGTTTTTGGTTTCTGGATAGTATGAATATAGCAGCAATGAACATAGTTGAACAAGTGTCTTTGTGGTTGAGTAGTGTCTTTCAGCATATGCACAAGAGTGGTATACCTGGGTCTTGAAGTAAAGAGAGCCCCAATTTTCTGAGAACTGCCATATTGATTTCCAAAGTGGCTGAACAAGTGTGCACTCCCATCACCAATAGAAGAGTTTTGTTCTCCCGCCAGATCCTCACCAGCACAAGCCATAACTTGTGTTTTTTTGATTTTAGCCATTCAGACAGGTATAAGATGCGGAATCTCAATACTTAAAGAAATGATGAACACTTAGCCATTGGGCAAATGTTCATTTATTCTTGTTAGGAGGCTAAACTTGATGATGGTACAGTTGGTAAGGCAGCTGAGGTCTGAAACTCCATCCATAATGTTTCTCACTGGTCAACCTCCTCGCTCTCTTTGACCTGATTATTGCCAATCTCTATTGCTTCTCCCCACCCAGGAGGGCCAGAAACTGTAGGAATGCCCAGAGTGCGGTGGAGAAGCACTGTGCCCACAATAAGGAGGGTGTCGTTGGCCCAGTCTTCAAAATATTGTATTTATATTTATTACCTAGGACTGGATCTCCACCAGAGCCTGTGGCCTTGGCTGCCTCCATTCCTCCTTCTCCTTCGTTGTCATCAACTCCCCGTCTCCTGCCCTGGAAAGGATACTTCCTCAGGCCATCTTTCTTTACTGTATTCTGGTTTGCATGTGTGATCACACTTCCTGTGGCATGATTCCTCTCTATGAAGCCACATCCCTTTATGACATGAAACCATTTTCCTCTTCTGAAAACATTTCTCCCAAGAACATGCTTGTGCCTGCTGGTAGATGCGGCCTGTGTCACTGCTGTCTGGGCCTCCTGAGGCAGGCATGGGGATAGCAGGTGGCTGCTGGGTCTCTGGCCTCACTGTTCATGGTTCAGAACTAAGATGATGGTGATAGTGGTGGTGGTGGTGGTGGTGGTGGTATTGATGATGGTGGTGTTGATGGTGTTGGTAGTGTTGTTGTTGTTGGTGATGGTGTTGGTGATGGTGGTGATGGTATTGGTGATGTTGGTGATGGTGGTGTTGGTGGTGATGATGGTGGTGGTGGTGATGATGGTGATGGTGGTGGTTATGATGTTGGTGGTGGTGGTGATGGTGTTGGTGATGGTGGTGGTGGTGGTGATGGTGTTGTTGTTGTTGGTGGTGGTGGTGGTGGTGGTGATAGTGATGATAATGGTGATGGAGGTTGCAGCTTCTTGCTGAGTTGTGATGTTAGGTTAGTAGCAGTAGATGTGCAGGGGTGGGGGGACTCTCTGGAGTTTGCTCTTCACTCCCACTCCTGATGGAGCTCAAAAAACTAATCTTACCATTTTGTGTGTGTGTGTGTGTGTGTGTGTGTGTGTGTGTGCATGTGTGTGTTTAATTTGATAATAAAGTTGACTATTTGGTAAGTGATAATTTGATATCACTGCTTTCTTTTGAATCATCACAAAAATATCTCAGATTAATCAGTTATAAAAGCCAAAGAAAGTAAGTAGTTTACCATAAATTAACTGTGCCAATTAATATTTGTCAACTTATCACAAAGTAGAGTCATCTGAGAAGAGAGAACCTTAACTGAGAAACTTTGTCTTCATTGGACTGGCCTGTGGGAATATCTATGGGCTGTTTCTTGATTGATGATTGATTCGGGCAGACGGAGTCCATTGTGAACACCTCTGAGCAGGGGTCCTGGGTTGTATAAGAAAGAAGACTGAGCAAGCCAGTAAGCAGTGGGTGGTCCGTGCTTAGATCTTGCCTCCAGGTTCCTGAGCTGCAATAAACCCTTTATTCTTCAAAATTGCATTTAGTCTTTGTTTTGTCACAGCAACTAAAAAGCAATTGGAATAGTAACTGCATTGCTAGCTTTGTTTCAACTTGAAACAGGCTATAGTCATCTAAGGGGAAGGAGCCTCAACTGAGAAAATGCCTCTAGGGAAGATCTGGCTGCAGACAAACCAGGGCATTTTCTTTCCTTTCCTTTCGTTTGTTGTTGTTGTTTGTTTGTTTTGTTCTGTTTGTCTGCTTTTACTTGCTTATTTATTGGCATTTTCTTAGTGATTGATATATGAGGGCTCAGTCCATTGAGAGTTAGAATACCTCTGGGCTGGCGGTCATGGGTTCCGTGGGCTCTGCATCTGCTCCCTATTTGAGTCGCTGTCCTGATCTGCTTCAGGGATCAACAATGATGTGGAAGCTTAAGCCAGGTAAACCCCAAGTTGCTTTGGCTATGGTGTTCCATCAAAGCGATAGGAACCTCAGCTAAGGCACTAATTTGAAAATGCATGCAGTAAAGATTGTGTTATGAAGAGAAATAGGAAGAAACCAAGGTGAGGAGAAGCATTAGCAATGGATGAGCATCAGTGAGCATCAGGTTCAAACAGCCTACAGAGGGACACTGGGGTTGAAGGGGGGGGGGGTGAAGGGACAGCGACTTAGTTGGAAAATAGCTCCAATTCCTATTCAAGGTAAAGCAGAAATCCCCACTCCCAAACAAGCGTGGGGAGAAAAGCGTCACCCAACCAGCTGTTCAATGCTACAGATGGTATTATTATTATTATTATTATTATTATTATTATTATTGATTCCATCACAATTCCATGCATCCCCCTTAAAAGAAAAGCAACAAAACAAAGTTTTTTCTTTCCTTTCTTTTTTTTTTCTTTTTTTTTTTTCTGATCAAGCTCCAAAAATTTTACTTCAGGGATGGCAGTATATAAGCACAAGCAGGAGAAAGCTTCAAGGAAGGGGGAAGATCCCGGGGCAACGGAGGGGGAAGATCCCAGGGCAAGGAAGGGGAAAGAACTCAAGACAAGGGAGAGGAGAAGAAGCAAGGGAGGGCTGGTGGCAATCTTCAGTTCCTGGAACCAAGGGTCAATGTCCTCCACACCCACAAGTGTTCTGTTAGGCTACACATGTTCTCTCAGGGCTTTAAGTGTAAGCTAGTAATTTTTCACTAGGCCATAGTTAAAGCCATGGTTCCCAGCATCTCCTCCCTTTTTATTATTTTTAAATGAGGCCTTAAGGAACCGAGGTGACCATATAGTTATCTCATCCTTGGAGGAGTGGGTGTTAACCAGCTTGGGGAGCATTGACCTGATTCCTCCCGTGGGTCAGATTACCTTTACATCCCCCAGTCATGGCTCTTGGTATCGTTTTGGGGAGGGGAGGAAGAGCCTTAGAAATTCCTGATGATAAGTTTAACAAACAGATACCAGCCTCCTTGCAAACCAGGTTTATTTCACGGGGAATTCAGAGACTACCCAGGTGGGACCTTCCCCTGCGGTGCCTAGCCTCACAGCCCACACTGGTGCCCATACTGGATTCATTTTTTCCAGAACCAGTATGCACAGGTCTGAATCCTATGTAGAATTATCAGCCTCAGGTTCGGCAAGCCCTCTATCAGCCAAATGAAGTCTATGATAATGAATTTGTAAGGGTCTTGATGCCACGGAGTCAATGTGCTATTTTATAAAATCAGTAATTTTGTTAAAAATGAAAGGCCCCAAAGTTACTAACAATAAAATGCTTATTAAAGGTCCAAGGAGGGGCATCAAGGGGGTGAACATGGAGGACTTCCACCAATTATTGGCAGCGGCTGACAACTAGTTTTTCTGGAGTTCCAATTTAAGTTTGTGTAACTGTTGGACCCAAGTCTCCACTAGGCTGGACTCATTTACATAAAAACAGCATTCTTCTTTCAGAAATAAACGTGCTACCCTTCCCAGCAGTCAGCAATTCAAGTGCTGGTCAATTCCATTGGCATAGGAGAGTCATTCACAGGAGGGTCCCTCGTTTTTCAACTATTTTCATTTTTCGTCCAATACAGCTTTCCTATCACCATTGTCAGGACACTCAGCAAGCTCACAGGTCAGCACGTCACACCAATCACTCTGGCAGGTGGCGAGCTCTTCTAACATTCTGTAGAAGACATGGCTCAGTGGTTAAGAGCACTGACTGCTCTTCAAGAGGTTCTGAGTTCAATTCCTCACAACCATATGGTGGCTCACAACCATCTGTAATGGGATCCAATGTCCTCTTCTGGTGTGTCTGGAAAACAATTTTTTTCTCTCAATATGTAACACATCACGAATCTGCATGTCATCTTGCGCAGGGACCATGCTAATCTTCTCTGTATCACTCCAGTTTTAGTATGTGTGCTGCTGAAGCAAGCACAACAAAATTTTGAGTCTCTGTTCATGAAGGAGTCGCACAGATTTAAGATCAGACCCTCTGTAATCTGAGGCCGTCTCTCTGTCGTGGAAGAGTCTCAGCTCTCACTAGAAGTTTCTGTTCAAACCGAGGTATCCTGATGTCATTGTTAGCTTTGGCCTTGGTTATGTGTGGTGGCCCTGCTGTGTTCTTGAAAGAACTCAAATCCGAAACCAGAGACTTAGCTCGCTGGG
>NW_022196902.1:1113329-1115361 GCF_008632895.1 Mastomys coucha | reverse complement strand
ACCTCAAGTTCCCGTTCGTGGAGCTCCCACGGGATGAAGTGAAGCTAGGAGCTCGGCTTCCTTCAGTTATGTTATCTCTCACGGGAATATTAATTATTCTGATAGAGTTTTAAACCTTGGGATGATCCACAAGTCATTCATGAGAGATTGGTCAGGGTTTCTCGGAAAGCCTGCTTCATGACAGGAAACTGCTAGTAATTTTGTAAAGCAAGTTAAAGGGAGCCATTTGGGTAATGTTAAAACATATTCAGCTAAATACACTTTAAAACTTAATTTCCTGGAATCCACGTATTTAAATAACTTCACCATGATAAACACATGAACGTAATTTTGCTAAAAAGTTTGCTTTGGGTGGAAGCCATCAGATTGGTTAATTAGTAAAAGATGATCATGTCTCTGGAGAGTATTTCAGTGTGACATTTGTAAATGCTTCTGTTAAACATTAATTCAAAGTCTTTAAAATATTTATAGAGAAAGGTTTCAGGGTCATAACAGTAGGGAACTGGTATATGTTTGTGTTCAAAATAATTATCCTGTATTTGTGTTTGTTACCACACATCCAGCTCTGAAAGACAATTGGTGTGAAATGAATGAAGGAAGATTGATAATTATGAAATCCTTTGGGGACAAAATATTTCATTTTAGTTTATGTATATTTATGGTGTATGAATGGAGACAAGAGGCCAGCCTCTGGCATTGTTTCTCATGAGCCATCCACCCTAATTTTTGAAAGAGCTTCTCTCACAGGGGCTAGAGGCTCAGGCATAAATGAGGGTAAGTTAGGTGGCCAGCAAATCTCAGGTATGTGCCTGTCCCTGCCTCCCCAGGGCTGGGACTAAAGGGACCCACCAACACGCCTGTCCTTTTGCATGGATGCTGGGGATGAAGTTTAGGCCTTCATGTTTGTGCAGCAAGTGCTTTACCAACTGAAGCATCTCCCCAGTCCACAGAGTTCATTTAAGCACATCTTTTAGTTGTTTAAGTTCATTATCATAAAGTGGATTTTAAAAAATTTTTCAAAATTGTGAGAATCTGCATTTTTGCTTTTATGAAACACACCTGTCAGATAAGATAATAAAAAACGTACTAAGCTTTATCCAATGTTGGGTTTTCTAAAAAAAAAAAAAAGAAAGAAAAAAGAAAAGAAAAAGAAAAAGAAAAAAATGTGCCTGCACTTTTTCTGCCCATCATTGGTCCCTAAAGACAGTTTTGCACCGGGAAGAGCCCGAGCTTTCTGTAGCAATTGAGTAAAATAAATCGATGTCCTTACAAGCATCTGGCAAAGAGAAGAGCCTCAGCGATCAAATAAATTCCTCCCAAAGCTGGAGACCTATGGAAAAGCTTCAATAACCTGGAAATGTCAGTTTCAAGAATATTTTTATTTACCTAGTTTGAAAGTCTCAGCACATTATACATATTATACATATTATATTACATATATATATACATGTATACCCATATATATGTACACATGTATGCATGTATATACACACACACACACATATATACACTCCTTACCCATTTGACACGACATACATTTTCTCACTGCAGTGAACTTCACGTGCCAACGATTAACTGTGAGTGTTGTTTATTTTGTCCTCATTGGTGAGGGCTGATAGGGGTTTTCTTAACCTCAGAGGAGATTTGGAGTATTTATTTTAACCTTACTTAAATGGTGATTAAAACTCAACAATACTGTGCGAACCTGCCAGGTTTTTAAACTCACACAGAAGTCATAACCACACTCCACAGCCCCTTCATTGGCGGAAACAAAGTGTCAGATAAATCTGTAATGGACAGACCCACTTAAGCCTTCTTTGTCCCACTGCGGAAGTCTAAGAAGGAAGTGTCTGTTCACATGCAAAAACAATACCCTACGACTTGACTAGTGAGCATTCTCTAATTGTTTACTGGTTGTTCTCATATCTTTATCAAAGGCCAGGCTACTTTTTATTAGAGATGTATGGATAGCCTGCCCAGATGTACATACATGGAAAACAGAAACTCTTTTTTTTTTTTTTTATTTTAGATA
>NW_022196902.1:1089383-1111771 GCF_008632895.1 Mastomys coucha | reverse complement strand
AATTGTGGTACATCTACACAATGGAATACTACTCAGCTATTAAAAGAAATAAATTTATGAAATTCTTACAGAAACTCTTAATGAGCACACATGGACGACAGTGACACTGTCTCTTCTCTGCCTGATAGACTTGTAGCCTTGATTAAATTCTTAGTTCCTGAGTCTCTCCAGATAAACAAAATGAATTGTTGGGAATAATCCTTAAATAGCTCCAGGGTTGCTGCAAATTATTAATTAAAAAAAAAAAAACAAACCATAGAAGGTGGGAAAGCCACATTTATAGCCCCAATTTCAGGCCAGTGAGAGAGTTCATGTTAAACTTGCATGTCTTTGTAACACTCATCTCTTCGTAAATCCATCTATTTATTCACCCAGAATTATGCTAGACACAGTAAGGAATTTGAAAGGAAAAATCTTACAAAATTTGAGCGAACCAGATGTGAACCGTGAGAGATCACAGAAAGTTCCTAAAGTGTGTAGACTCCATGCGTTATCAGATGACAAAAGTATTCTCTGATACAGAGAAAGGTGGGGGCAAAAGAGACTTTTCTTTCTTCTATTTTTTTGTTGTATGAATGGTGTGTGCCTGTGTGCGCAGGCACATACATCCATGAGTGGGGTATAGAGGCCAGAGTTGATTTTAGGTGACTTTCTCTATTGCCCTTTACCTTACTCTTTTTTCTTTTTGAGGGTCTCTCACTGAACCTGAAACTCAGAGATTGTCTAGACTGGCTGGCCAGCCCTGAGATTACAGGTGCATGTTGTCACACCTGGCTGGCCAGCCCTGAGATTACAGGTGCATGTTGTCACACCTGGCTGGCCAGCCCTGAGATTACAGGTGCATGTTGTCACACCTGGCTGACCAGCCCTGAGATTACAGGTGCATGTTGTCACACCTGGCTGGCCAGCTCTGAGATTACAGGTACATGTTGTCACACCTGGCTGGCCAGCCCTGAGATTACAGGCGCTTGCTGCCACACCTGAGTGCTAGGAGTGAGGTTCTCATGCTTCCATAGCAAGCACTAACCAACTGAGCAATTTCCACAACACGAAAGGCTGTCTTCCACTGCATAAAGAAGGCGCTTCTTCTATTCCTCACAGCCAATAAGGACCTCTTCCAGATCATGTTTCCGTATCATTGCAAATTATTCCGACCATCTTGACGTGTTCTCATCTCGACAACTCCTGCTCGAGCTTACCATCCACTCAAATGTAGTAAATAGTGGGAGCTAAAGTTTTAAGGGCAGTTTCTGAGGGACGACATGTAGTCCTCGAGGTGAAAAATGAGCAGACACTGGCTGGGAGGAAGAGAGAGAATTGTCTGCCACAATAAGGTGACAATGTAATTGAAAACAAAAACTTGGTATGAGTGAGGTGTGCATGGGAATTGAACTGTGAAAATATCTTCAGACTGGTCTGAAATAGGACACAAAAGATATCGTGACACAGTTTTTATGATTTTATTTTACTTCAATGTGTACGTTTGCATGTGTGTTTGTGTGCACCTGTGTGCAGGTGCCCATGGAGGACAGAAAAAAGGACCAGAGTTGTAGGGTGTTGTCTGTTGCCTGATGTGAGTACTGGGAACTGAACTCAGGCCCTTTGGAAGAATGCTGTGTGCTCTTAACCACTAAACTAGCTCTCCAGCCCTAGTTTAACATTTTTAAACAGTACTTTCTTGGGAATCGGTTCAGTGGAGACTTTTTATTCTGCATGAGTCCTTGCTATTTTGTTTTATTCTTTATCTTTCTGAAGAAAAATGCATTTTAATCAAATCTGGATTAGAAGGTCAATATTGGTGTCAAAATGGACACATGGAAAGTTCTTCATGAAAGTCTCTTTTCTCTGACAGAAGACAGACTTAATTTGGTCAAACATAATGGGAATTTATTTCCTTTTCAGTGAGAGCTTTAGGAAGTCTCCTTTTGAAATATCCCATTGCTGATATTTTAGAATCAAATCAAATGACCTTTTTAGACACAGGCAGCAAAATTATGCATGTACCTGGCTCTGACTGAGCCATGAGCCAAGACATGCTTTAGTGGGCTTTACTGTCAAGTTGGTAGAAAGGACATGGGCACTTCCATTTTCTGCTTGCTGCCAAGCATCTTTGTCACTTTGTCAAGCCTGATAATAAAACATGGGAAATAAAATATGGCCACACACGTGGGTAGCATCCTTCAGATATCTATGCTCAATAGAAATGCTAAGCATATCACCTCTCTCTGGAAGATTCTCGAAGAGCCTGGCAAGAGGACACTGCTGAATGGGAGCCAGAACAAAGCTAAGCAATTTTCCTAAGTCAGTGCCTGAATGATTAGTCCCCAGATTTCTGGGATGGAGATGCATTTGGTGCTTTGCATATCGCACTGGGAACTTTGTTTACTGTGCTGGTTAAATCAAAGCTGAGAGTTCAAAGGTAGCCAGCAAGTCTTGGGGCCCCACACAATACTGAGATAACCTCCTCCACTCATTGACTCACAGATGCATACCCGATGCCTGTGGTCTGTGCTCCTTGTTAAGAGCTGGGAAGACACACAGGTATGGGCATACAGCTCTAAGTGCCAGCACAGATTCCATTTGTAGGAGAGACAGGCATACATACAAATAGATAAAATGGACATTTAAAAACAGTCGATAACATGAGACACATTCATTCCATCTTTCAACACATCATATTGATCATCTAACATCAGCTACATACTCGGCATTGCTAAGTAGTAGGAAGTTCATCCTGCGGGCACTGGAAACTTTTAGGATGTTTTTAAAGGGACTAGACAGGCCTGGATGTTGTGGAGTGGCAAGATTGGAGGGAAAGCAACAGTCATTTGACTAAGCAAGGCAAGAAATGCTGGGCTTGAACTGAGCAGAGAAAAGAAACAGGCCTGAGGTCAGTAGGCCTGAGGAGCAGCCAGTGGGGAAGCAGGCTACTGATTAGAGGTGAGGAAGGAGAAACCTCCAAGGCTTCACGGATGGAAGATGAGTCTGGATTTGCAGATCAGGGTAAACACTGGGGAATAGAATTGGTGCGATGGTCCAATTGGTGCTGTGGCAGGAGGCAAAGAGGACCTTCCTAGCGGCTTTAGTGCTAAGGGCAGTGTGCTCGCACAGTTCTGTGTAGCTGGTCTTTGCTACGTTGTGGGTTCTTCTTTTTCCCACCCTTCATCCTCTACTCCCCAGTTTCACCCCCTATCACTAGATAAGAGAGAAAGGAGAGAGGAGAGAGATATCTATGAGTCTAATTTCTCTCTTCTTTGAGCACAACTATTAGCAAATCACAACCAATGTCCCCTGACCTGCTTGAACAACCAACAACCACCCACCCCACCAATCAGGGCTCTCGAATTTATATACCCTCTGAAAATTTTCCAGAATTCCAAACATCACATAACATACTCACAGGAACTATCCTCAGCTGGCAAAACCATGCCTCTGTTAGAACACAAGGCAAATCGCAGCTGCTGTGGACAGTCCGAAGCAACCATGTATCCCCATACCTGGGCTTAAATCCCAGCTGCTGTGGACAGTCTGAAGCAGCCACGGATCCCCATACCTGGACTTAAATCCCAGCTGCTGCGGACAGTCTGAAGCAGCCGCGTATCCCCATACCTGGGGTTAAAACAGAAGCATATCCTTACAATATTTTTGTGCTTTTTAAAGAAACCAAAATTTCAGAATTCTCATTACAGTTTTGCAATCAGATCACAATTTGGAAGATCAAGAAATGGAGTTAGTGAGTATTGGGCAGCATTATTTTTAACTTTTAAGTAGGCTTTTTTGAGGAATAATTTATACATTATAATGTCTATCCATTGTGTATACATTGTATATGTATACTGACTTTTACTAAAGTTAAAACACATTAGTAGAACATTTCTTTTTTTTTTTTTTTTTTTTTTTTTTTTTTTTTTTTTTTTTTTTTTTTTTTTTTTAGTTTTTTTTCGAGACAGGGTTTCTCTGTATAGCATTGGCTGTCCTGGAACTCACTCTGTAGACCAGGCTGCACACCCACCTGTGGTTTCTATGGCTTCCTTCCTAGCCCTGGCCTGCTTTGGCTCCAGAAGTCTGCCCTTTCTGGATACTTTTGTAAATGGAGCCACATGTGTTTTTGTGTGTATGCATGTATGTGGGTGGATGCGCGCACGAGCATGTGTGTGTGTGTGTGTGTGTGTGTGTGTGTGTGTGTATAAAACCACAAACTGATGGACCTTTGTTTGAATTACTTCCAATTAGGGGCTAATAATATAAATAATGCTGCTATGAACATCTGTGTAAGTCCTTGGCTTGGTATATTTTTTTCTTAACATAGATCTCTAGGAAATTGGAATCCTGCTTCACATAAAAAGCTCATGCTTAACTTTTTAAAAAAGATTTTATTTATTTATTTATTTATTTATTTGATATATAATATACATTGTAGCTATCTTCAGACATACCAGAAGAGGGCATCAGATCCCATTACAGATGGTTGTGAGCCGCCATGGGGTTGCTGGTAATTGAACTCAGGACCTCTGGAAAAGCAGTCAATGCTCTTAACCTCTGAGCCATCTCTCCAGCCCAATTTTATTTTTTTAAATATTTTTTTAATCATTCCCCCATTTTCTTCCCTCCCTCCGAACCTTTTCAGATACCCCTTCATGCTCTCTTCTAGATCACAGCAGAGGCTGTACCATGTACCATCCCACGAGGTGGATAAGGGTATTTCTGTCTGTCTACTTCCTCAGCTGATTGTCTTTTTTACAAAGTAGTGCCCCCTAGTGGGTGGAGGAGGCTCATGGGTCTACTTTCAGGACAGTGCAAGTGTTGCCACATCTGTGCGCTTTTGACCATTCATATATATCCAAGCCTTTGGTATGTTTTCTATTTGGGATGTTTTTCATTTTGTTATTGAATCATGAGAGTTCTTGATCTATTTCCTTTGTAGATATATATGAAAAATGATTACAATTCAGGGAAATGAAAATCAAACCACAATGAAATAACAATGGAGATTATCAAAAAGGCATAGCTGGTGAGGGTGCAGAAGAAAGGGGTCTTCCTTGTATTGTGAGAATGGAAATTACTGTAACGATAACAGAGAAAAATACAGAGGTTCCTCGAAAAACTAGAAATAGAACTGCGCCCGATGCAGCCCAGCAAATCTGTTATTACATTGTCTTTCTGTTGGGGTAAGAAAATGTGGCTTCCAGCTGCAGTAGTCGCTGGTTACAGTGGGAGAAGCTTGAGGCAGCTGGCCACACAGTGCACCTGTGCTTGCGAGCAGAGGTGAACACACTAAGGCATGCACACTAAATTTCCCGTTCAGTTCAGGGCTCAGCCCTGTCCACTACCAGGGAGGCCTTCCCACTTACGTAATACAATTAAGAAAATCTGTCATAGGCATGCCCCTAGGCCAACCTCATCTAGACCATTTCTCCAGATACCCTCCGTGGGTGATTCCTGATTGTGTCAAGATGACGATTAAAATCGACGACCACGTGGTATTTATCCAAAAGAATCGAAACCTGCACGACTTCTTCGTTGCAGAAGTAGTCACATAGCTGAAATATGGAGCCTGCCTCGGTGACCCTTGGCGGGGGAACGGATGAAGAGAATGTGGCATATGATTGTAAGCTTGTTGTCAGCCACACAAGAGAGCATGATTCTGCTACTTGCAGTGATCCCAGGGGATATTGATGGCGTTATGTTGAGTGAAATGCCAGACTCAGGAAGAGCTGCCATGTAGAGCCGCCGTGCGTCCTCACTCCCATGTGAAACTAGAAAACTGATCTCAAAGAAACAGAATCAGGCCGTGGTGACTGGAGCCTGAAAAGGATGTGAGTCAGGGGAGGATGGAGAGAGGATATACATACGGGGCGCAGTCTGATATGAGGGGGGGCGCAGTCTGAAAAGAGGCGTGCCTTCTAATGTTCTACAGCCTCCAAGTGGATAACTACAGTTGACAACAATGAACTAGATCAAAATACCTAAAAGAATATCCCCAGCACAAAGAAAAGATAAATAACGGTGGCGATAGACATACTGCTCTGGTCTGATCATTACATATTAAATTAAATGGTCACACTGCGCCCCACAGATGTGTATAATTACTATGTATACATTTAAAATAAGAAACATTAAAAATAAGTGCTATATACACACACATATATGTATATACATATATGTGTATGTGTGTGCATGTATATATGCATATATGTGTATGTGTGTGCATGTATATATACATATATATGTATATATGTATATACATATATATGTATATACATGTGTGTGTATATACTATACTATATATACTATATATATATACACACACACACACACACACACACACACACACATATATATATATATATATATATATATATATATATATATATACATATACTATAAGGTAAGTGTAGTGACTAGTAAGGTAAGGTAAGTGTAGTGACTAGTCTTAGTTGTAACTTGATTATATCTAGGATTAGCTAACACCCGAGCATCTGAGCATGCCTACCAGGGATTTTTCTTGATTGGGTCACTTAAGGAGGTATCTTCTGGTGGTAGCCCACATAAAAGGGCATGGAAGAAGGAAACATTTGGCTTTCTATCTGCTTGCCCTCACTCTCACTGGCAAGTTCATCTATCCCAACCCACACCTTCAATGGTGTTAAAATATACTTCTTTGGGATTCCAACATGGACTAAAAACTGGCAGTTCTCTGGGGCCTTCCTGGGACCTTGAGGCAGATTGAGACTGCTGGGACATCCAGTCTTGTGAACTGAACACATACTGGATTGCTGGTCTTCCTGTTTGTTACAGGCAGCCAAAGTTGAACTACCAAGACCACTGCCTATAAGCCATTCTAATAAATTCCTTACTAATATATAGATTATATTAATTCATTCTATAAGTTTTGTTCTTTAAAGAACCCTGACTGACATGGTGAGAGTATAACTTCATTATTTATGCATGTGTTTGGATTAATTTGCTTTCCATTACTGTAACAAATACATAAGATAAATACATTTATAAAGAGAAAAGGGCTATTTTGAATCAATTTTGGAGGTCTGTATAGCTTTCTCTGGAACTACATAAACAAATATCTGTTTGGAACAGACAGGATGCCAACGACAGACAAAGACACAAGGCCACCAAAGCCTAGCTTGGAGAACCAGCGAGTTTATTGGTGTTACTTGCAGAAGAGAGAGTGACACTCCAAGAGTAGTACCAAAAGTACGAAAGGTACCATCCCACTGAGGAGGATGCCCTGAAAGCTCCACAGGTGGATGCCTGCTCCCTCACTTAATATTCTGCCCTCTGAATAGTCCAGCACCTCTGAGACCATAGAGAGCTGGGACAGGGTTGCATACAACTGTGTACAAGAAATGGGAAGGAAGAAATGGCTGTAATCTAAGGTGAGGGTGTTTGAGAAACAAATCATAGTAGCAATTATTTCACAACCCACACTATTCCTTTAAATAACAGAGAATAGAAGACACCAGAATTAAAAACTGCATATTATCTTACAGAACTTACAGGTATAGTCCATGTTTTCTAATTCATGTAAAAGAAAAGAATATATTGTGTTGGTAATTGGTAATACATATGATATATATTAGGATGGATATATATATATATGTATATATATACATATTTCCTAAGGAGATATATATCTTTATCTACCTATCTATCTATCTATATATATCTATATCTATCTATATATGTCTCCTAAGTTATATATCCAAGATATACAAGATAGGTATTAAGAGTATATGATGAAAGATTTGGGAAGGAAGAAAGGGGAAGGTAGGAAAACATTGAGAGCAATGATCATGAGAGAGGAAGCCCAGACTCAAGTCCAAAAGAACAGTCAAGCATACAATGTCATGAACTTGTGAGGCTCCCATAACAACAGAAGATTCAGGGTATAGATAAATGCAGACATGGGTGCAGAAAATCCATTAAAGTGTAATGCAGAGAGTATGTAAGGTGTAGAGTATGTAGAGTACCAAGTTCTTTAGTGGACAGAACTAGAGTTGGTCTTGAGTAGGCCCACAGAGAGGAAAACACACCACTGCAGGGAGGCCAGAGTTTTGGAAATGAATCATTGGCAAGAGAAACTGATGCACCTCTGGCAGTGTGTGCAGGTAGAAAAGGTAACTGGGATGTGGACCCCACAGATGAGGGAAGCTTGACAACGGCCACCTGAGCATATGAGGAGTGGAATTTGTGTTTCCCAGTCAGCTTTTAAAGCCTAACTAAAAATAGCCAGCAACTGTTGTTTATCAAGTAAACAATTCTTAATTATTCAGTATCTAGCCATTCAAAATCTGTATGCCTTTGTTCCTTAAAATCGCCGACTCTTTGATCAATAGCTAAGCATTTTTGTATTTGTCCATACTCATTAAGCCTTAAAGACAGAACGAGAGAGAGCTGGAGAGATGGTTCAGCCATTCGCAGTACTTAATCCTCGTGCAGAGGACCCTGGTTCAGTTCCCAGTGCCCACTACAAGGTTCACAACTATCTGTAACTCTATTCTAGGGAGATCAGACATACTGTTCTGGCCTTTGAAGGCACCAGCTATACATGTGGTGCACAGAAATAAACAGGGGCAAAACACCAAGTTTGTCTCTTTTCTGTTGTCCCTTGACACCTAAACCATATACCTCAACATATAATTCCTTTTACTACAGGACATTCTGCACAAAGGATAGGCTAAACTAGTGACGTTTTCATGTAAAATCTTTATGTACTCCAGTTTTTGTTTGAATCATTTTCTAGATGTTAATTGTAAGCCTAGTGACTAAAAGAAAATTAGAGTTAGATGTAGGTACATGCGTCTTTACAACATACACAAACACACAAGCCCCATTTGACATTTACAGAAAAATTTTGATGTCTGCTATTACCTTGCTTTTCAACCTTCAGCAAATAAACTTTCCCAGGCCCTGGTGGTAGTAGCTGCGTGCTGAGAAACTCACATCATCCTAAGTGACTTTGTGGTGCTGGAAAGAGGACTATTGTAGGCAACACAGGCATATTCTCCAACACAAAGCAATTTCCAAGAGCAACAGATAAATCCACCCTCTAGACAGGAAAGTATGATCACTAGGAATAATGGCCATTCACACACATTTTGAAGAAGTGGAGCTTCTCCTTATATTAAGCTTTTCAACCTTAAACACATTTAAATAGGTTGTGTTTTCTTTTGCAGCCAGTTTGCAGCAGCTGTGCGTGTTTGCTTTCGGTCACATAGATTTAGTCATTTGTTTATTCAAGAGATATTCTCAGGCCACTTGGGCCATGCAGAGCCCTGTCCCGGGTTATGTAAAGGCCACAGATACCTGAAAGGGCTCGTTTTTGAAAAATATATATGGAGAGACAGGGGGCAGATGAGGAGCGGTACCAAAACAAGGGTGATCCTAGTCAATACTGTGATCAGCAGGGCAGGGTGTGACAGGCAAGATGCTGTAAAGCGCAAGGACAGAGTAACGGTTTCCAGTGGTGATGAGGAAGATTCCAGAAGTTAGCATCCAGGAAGCACCTGCTCTCGGGAGTGATGTAGACCATCGGAAGGAGAGATCAGATCAGCTTGGCGAGTGAACAGCACACAGCCTGTGTGATTGTGAGCCATGAGCCAAAGCAGGTGGACCTCTGGGGCTGGAACCCTCGACAGGAGCTTTAGAGTGTTCTCAGGAAATGACCCTAAACTTGGCAGGGCATCCATGGTCTTAGTATTTTCTTTTTCCTGGCTGTTGGCTGAGAGTCAGAGCTACATCATTGAAGGGCAGGCACTACACATAAAGGCTTAGAAAGGTTTGCTGTTAATTAAAATAAAACTTAGGAAATAGGTGATATTTTAGCATGTCATTTAAATACCACCCTTCCTTTTCCTAAGCCAGCTTAAATCCTAATTGATTTTAATATCTTCAAGGACTATGGCATAGTTTCCTACTGATTTACTTTTTGGATTTAAAACGGGATGGCTTTCTTTTTTGTTGCTTGTTTGGTTTTGCACAGTTGGACTGGAAGCCCCTGGGATCTGAAGCATGCTAGGTAAACACTACACCAAGTTATATCATTTGTTCTAATTATTTTTTATTTTGTTGGTGGTGGTTCTGTGATTTCTTGTTTGTTTGGTTTTTGTTGTTTGTTTGTTTGTTTTAGGCAAAGTCTCAATCTATACTGCAGAGTGGCCTAGAACTCACTATGTAGCTTAAGCTAGCCTTGAACTCACAACAATCTTCCTGCCTCAGCTTCCTAAGTGCTGAGATTATAGGTCTGAGCCACCATACCTTAGATTTTTTAATCCAGTTCTGAAAGACAGATGGTGGCACTTTCCAACAATCATCTTTATAAATTCCATAAGAAGTCACAATATATGTAGGAAATCCTGGGGCTCAGAGAACTCAGGGCAGGGTATTGCCTCATTCTGTCATTAACTGATTGGGAAGACTTGAAAGAATCCTTATCTTCACCTGACTTCATGCAGTCAGGGGGCTGAGACAACAGAACTCGAAATTCCTTGTCAGTTCTAACCATTTTCATCTATCTTGTATACTGGCAAATGTCCAAAATTTATTGATTAGAATTTACTCTTTCATGCAAATACTAAGGAAACAATGATACTCGAGAGGCCAGCTGCACGAACTGATCTATAGGAAGAGTGTGCATCCTAGCATGGTGGAGCAGAGGCTGTAATCCGGGGACTTTCTTCTGGTTCTGTGTCACCAGTGAGAACAATCAAATGGTAAAGTCTGAGCCCTTTACAAATCAACTCAGCTCTTTTGCTAATGGGGGACATTCCCAGGAAGCAATTACTTGGTGTTTAGTTTGAGAACTGTAAACAGAATGGGTTAATTGCTTGATAATACAGAAATAATTCATCTCATATAAACATGGTGGGAAAGCTCAGCATTTAGAACAAAACAGGCCCCACAAAGCATAGAATGGAGGTGTTCAGTGTATGTACATTTTTCTCTTGATTTCTCCCTTATTTTCCTGAAACAGTTCTCAGATCCGGAGCTCTCTGATGAAGCTTAACTGGCTGGCCCGAATACCCTAGAGATTTTTTTTTCTGCCTCAACCTCCCCAGTGATGGGGGATTACTGTTGTGTGCTACTGTAGGCCAACTTTTTACCTGAGCTCTGGGGACCAAACTCAGATCCCCTTTCTTGTTCTGCAAACAATGTACTGACTGGGCTATCTCCCTATTCCCACTGTTACTTATGGAGAAGATCTCAGCTACCCAAGGCTAGCTTCAAACCCACTATGTAGTCAAGGAGGACCTAGAATTGCTAGTCAAGGATAACCTTGAATTCCTCATCTTCCTGCTTCTACCTTCTGAGTGCTGAGGTTACAGAGCCTGTGCCACCATGTCCAGTTTATGCGGCTTAGGGCTTCGCACATATTAGGCAAGCACTCTACCAACTGAGCTAACAAGTCCCATCTTGCATTTTTCAAGTGATCAAAATTCCCTCCTTGTAGCAGATCTATTCACTGAGGTTACACGGTAGGATGGATGTGTGGGATCTCTTTCCTGTGTGGGATCATGGTTTCCATAGACTTAACTGTCGTAGCAAGCTGGAGAACCAATGTGCCCAACGCCTGCTTCATTCATGGCTACTTTTGATGAGCAAAGTCTTATTTGGAAGCCTGAAAGGTCCAGGTGTCACCAAGCACCTGACCAAAAGAGCAAAAGAGCGAAAGAGGGTTCATAGAGCTACTTCATAAAATTTCAACTTAAATCCACCCAATTGCACGAGAGGACAGCCAGCCAGCAGGGTCCTCTTGCTGGCTGAGAGGAATTCGAGTTATTAGGTGAAAAGAAAATCCTGAGAGGTTTTTGAGCTAGTGGTCCCCAAAGTAGGAACAGTACTATAGCCAGTGGAGAAGCTGCTGAGAAGCTGGGCATTCTGGGAAAGCTTCCTTTCCTTCCACAGCCATCTTTGTTCTGGGATTGCAGGGTTTCCTCCTCAAATGAGGCTCAACATTCAAGGACATTCCTCCCTCTCTTTCTCCAAGATCTCATCATTCCTTAGGGTGCCATTCATGTTAGGTGACTGGATTAATTCCTTCACATCACTATGGGTTAGCATTGTGCCATAAGGTGTTTAGATGAGTCTCTGGAGAGAAACCCTCAAGACGTAGAAGCAGTTGGCACCTCTAGCGTCCTGCAGGCCCATGTAGTTTCCTTAGGCCATCGAAACAAACCAAGCTGGACACAGGAAGGCTCTGGAGGAGCTGTTAGCATCCTGTGCTAAATGCTGCCGTCTCTGTTCTTCTGCAGTACTGGGGATGGAATAAACGGTTCTAAGTACTCTGTCAGAGGCTATCTTTCCAGTGCTCACATGCCCTGCCTTTAAAGACTCTTCTGAGAGGGGTTCAAATACTGCCAAGAGCTCAGCCAATGGAGAAGGTTACAAAGAAGAAAGGGAAGGCTGAACTGTGGGCAACATGAGGCTGTCTCCTCATTTGCAGCAGATAAGGGTATAGGCATGGTTAGGTCTATGTGTGCAGACTTGCCTACCACAGAAAGAAGTCCCACATGGCCGCGTCATGGCTAGAACATTCCTTTGTGCCCCTCTGCAGTTTCACAGGGTCCTCCCTGATGGTTAAATTGTCGAGTGACTCCGGCAGGCAGTTACGACCACTGCTGCTTTCAGGAGACTTGTGACAGTTGTGATGACAGTTTAGTCTTGCAGGGCTTATTGCTTAGGCCTCTGGATTTTCAACAGGGCTTTCATGTGACCACAGACAGCATCTTTCCCTGCTATGATCTTGTGAGTCTTCTAATAGCCGCCCAGGTGATATACTATTTTACATCATTTCAAGGGCACCTGGGACTTCACTACAGGACAAGATAATTCAGACTTTTATTTTTTAAATTATAGAACAAAGAAAACAAAGACAAATCACGTATCTTATTGGGGGCTCCAGATAATATAAAAAGAATCCAGCTACAGAGGCTCTCAGAAGCCCCAGAATGTCATTTATAGCCTGACTCACTCAACCGATTTTGCCACTTACATCTGATATCATTACATTACTACCTTTCCCACAAAATGAGTTCATAAGGTGAAGTCTCCAGGATGAAAATAAAACTCTATTTACTGACTTTATCTTCTAAATGGCTTCTCAATGTGCTTCCACCAACTCCCTCTATTGAAGTTATATTTGAAAGAGAGATGAATATAAATTAGAACACAAGTGGCTTTTTTTTCTATCAGCAACTAACGAAAGGAAATTGTTTTGTCAACCTCTAGGAAAAGCTACCCTTCATTGATCATTTGATACTCTTGAAATAAAGGAGGGCACTTGCCCAGGGCTTCGTAGACCTTGTTTCTTGGAAACCTGAAGTTACTATCAAGACATGTGGGGTTGAATTTGTATAGATCAAAACAACTAGAGAGGTATTAACCTGCCTTATGAAACCTTATAAACCAAGTTTGAACCCCAGTATCCTTGAAAAAAAAAAAAACTAGGTGTGGTAGTGGACATCTGTTCCAGTAGTCTTGTGGTGAGATGGGAGGTACAGATTAGAAACCTGCCTGGAACTGTGGACCAGGTAACTACAGCAGGTAGGGCCACAGGAGAAGGAAACTGGAGCCTGCACTCAACAACAGGGAAGGTGACACAAACTCCCAAATGTTGTTCTTTGATCTCCATGGAGGCACCTTAACTCACAGCGGTGTGCTACACCACACACACACACACACACACACACACACACACACACACACATCAAATAAATAAATATATACATACAATTTTAAAAGTTACTAGTTAGACTAAATTAATTTTTAGACTTAAAAAGAAATACGAAAAAAGATCCTATGTATAAAAAAAAAAAAAAAGAAAAAAGAAAAAAAAAAGATCCTATGTGCCCAGCCTTTCAACATTACCATATTTGTTCTCTCAGCATTGATATAAAATAAACACTTCAGGTCCCATTCTGTAGGGAAGTAAACTGTCAGGGCTTTGAGGTACCTTGTCAAAGACATGGTTGTGGGGGGGTGTGGCTGAGTGTCCACTTCAGGCTGATTCATCTTCCTACTGAACTCTGTTAAAATCTAGCCATGGAAATGTCAACCGAGAGGACTCTTTATTATAATATCATTATAGGCTAAGGGTAAAATGGTACTGGTGTGTTCTAGTCAGAGAAAATCGTGTGGCCTTTGACCTACCCCTGCACAGCTATGCTGTCATCTTAAATAAAGATGCTTGCTGAGGGGATAAAGGAAACCCAGACAGACACGTGGATAGAAAACTTGGATGGGTAGATGGTATTCTATGCAAAAGAAACCCCGGCAGCACCCCAGAACCTCCAAGTGTTTGTTATAGAAGAATTGAACAGAGAGATGGGCTTAATATACAGAGTTGAACAAGGAGGCAGGTTTAGCTAATCTCTGTAAGTGCAGTCTCAGTAGGGGAGAATTTCAGGTATAAGTATTGGCTGGGGGAAGAAGGTAGCTACGGAGGACATTTTCTGCTCATACTATCAACATACATGCATGGTCTCTGGAGGAAGGCTTTGCCCTTCCCCCTGTGGATCTGAACTCTGGGTTCCTTAACATGGCCACGCGCATGCCAATAACACACATTAACTTAACTCAGGCCTTAAGTCACCCGGGGTTCCTTCTCTCCCTACAGATGTATTGCTTGCTAATGGAGTCTATAGCCTTGCACTGAGCTGCCTGTTCAGCTACATACTACATACTCACGGTTCATCTCACCATTGCTAAATGAGACATGTGTAGCCTACAGCTCACAGAGGCAGCCATTGTTCTTGACCAAATGACTTCAGCAAAATGTTAGCGACTGGCATTTCTACATGGTATTGGGGGAAAATTTTATCTCGGTTCTCTGCACTTTAATCTTTTAATGGACATGTACTTTTAAAAAGAAAGCATAAGGTCTTCTTAAACCACGCATTTCTTAACTCATCTTCCTTCATGTTTTTTTTTTTTTTTTTTTTTTGGTTTTTTTCAAGACAGGGTTTCTCTGTATAGCCCTGGCTGTCCTGGAACTCACTCTGTAGACTAGGCTGGCCTTGAACTCAGAAATCCGCCTGTCTCTTCCTCCCAAGTGCTGGGATTAAAGGCATGCGCCACCACTGCCCAGCTTCCTTCATGTTTTTGTTTGTTTTTGAGACGAGGTCTCCTATATCAAGGCTGGCAGTAAACTCGCAGCTAGATCTTGAGAACTTCTGATGTCCCTGCCCCTGCATCTAGAGTGCTGGGATCACAAGATTACAGTACGGGGGTCTGAACCTGGGGCAGGATGCCTGCGGACCCCACCTTTTAAACTGGCAAGTCAAAATTATATGTAACCTGGAACTGCTGGTTAAAAATAAACCCTCTTCATCTTAGCTGACTGCTGGTCAGGATGCTTTTTAAAGATTTATTTATTTATATTATGTGTATAGAAGCAGGCATCGGATCCCAGTATAGATGGCTGTGAGCCACTGCTAGGACATCTCAGTCCGTCATGGATACAAAAGGCATGCCATCGATAATGCCAGGCAGGTGGTCACATTGTGATCACCACGAGGAAGCACAAACTGAACAGGAAGTAAGGCCAGGCTGTCAAGCCTCACATCCTACCACCAGTGGCCTGCTTCCTCAAGCAAGCTCCATCTCCTAAAAATTCCACAACTTCCCAAAGCATTGACACCAAGGTGGACACCAAGTCTTTGAACATATCAGCTTGTAGGGGACAATTTACCTCCAGCCTAAAGTTGTGTCACATGATCATGTTTCGGGGTATACAGATCTGGTTCCAAACTGGCAGCGATCCAGACAGGATGGATGTAAAGATAAAAGGACAAACATGTAATCCTCAGAAGTGAAGCGAAGTAGTGCTGCCGTTAAACGATCCCTCCACCCATGCTTCATTGTGTTTGGAAAAGACTTAAAATCTCACACCAATTTTCAAGTTTAAAATTAATATATAAATTGTATAAATATTTATATTATATTCCTCAGGTTATACAGTCGATCTCTTGAGTTTATCCATCATAACTAAAGGGCTGTCTCCTGACTGGCACTTACCCAATCTTCCCTCTGGTTTTGAAAAATAAATCTCTAATAGAGAAAAATAAAAGTCTGCCATAAACGAGTGCCATGGAAGAGTATCTGGGGTAAGCTGTACTGTCTGGGAAACCCCACTTGTAAACATCCTAGAATGTCAACAGCCCAGTGACTCCGGCTGTCAGCACTTATTTGATTTAATTTCCTTCACAGCTTGGAATGGACTTCCATGTGTCTTACAGTGACATGAGACCAAGGCTATCCTCTCATGATCTACACATAAGGGGCTCTTCTTGCTTAATCTTGCTGGCATTAACCTTCCTACCCTGCCAGCCCTTCATCCAACTCCAAAGTTTCCCCAGGACAGAGACAGTTTAACATTCCTTCTCCCTGCTTTCAGCTATTAAGTTAGAATACCCTCAACACACACATGTACTCATGCGTGCATGTGTGTGCACGCACACACACACACACCAGCACTCGAATGCATGCATACTCAACACATACATACACATGTACACAACCACACAGAGGCATACACAAAATGTTACAAAAGTAGCATTTTGGAAGCTTGTGCAGAAAACAGATAAACTAAAGGACAGAAACAATGACACTTTTCATTTTGTTTGCCGGAAAGGTCTTTGTGGTTTTCCTTACATTATTCTATCTGTGCACATGTGTACATATGCGTGCTTTTGTGTGTATCAGTGTACAACAACCTACACAGAATTTTAAATTAAAAGAGTCAAATCTAAAATATAATAGTTCAACATAAAGGTAAGTTGGGCTCTATTACATTACACTACAGTTACTCTAAAAACATCTCTTTGTTTACCTAAACTTTCTAGTAATTTACATAAAATATTAAAAACAAGTCTTGCCCCATGGCTTAATTAGATAAAAAGTTTTTTATCTGATAGTTTTCTTTCCTTGAACTCTTTCTAATACCTACACAAGAGTCTCCATCTTCTTTACCTTTCTGCCCATCATCCCAGGCAATATTGATGGGAACTTTTCAGTTCTTTCCACTGTTCTTCCTCTGGAAGGAGGCATGGATTTTCATGATTGGAAGATGGGATAGTCCCACAGCCTCTGAACAGAGCCAGTACAGAGGTGGAGCCCCCACCTGTCTGTCTGTAGCCCATGCCTAACTCCTCCCCATTCTACCCTCCCATGCTATGAGCTTAGGAGAAGGGAAGTCCCCCTCTCTCTCCCCTTCACAACCTCCTCCCCTGCTCCAGGCTCCCAGCAGCACTGCCTGTGTCTGTTAGAAGAACCCAGCTGTGCCTAGGGGAGGAGAAGGGAGCCTTGTTATCCCTACCCTGTTCTCTGTATCCTTTCTGTCTCTTGCCCATTTATCAAATCGTTAAAAACTCAAAAAGGATCAAGAGAGATGGAGAGATGGCTAAGTGGTCAGAGCACTAGTTGCTTTTCCAGAGAACTTGGGTTTCATTTCCAATGCCCACACTTCTATATGAGCCCCAGGTATGGTGGCTTATACCTGTCTGTAACTCCAGTTCTAGGGAATCCAGCACTCTCTCTCTGGCCTCTATGGGGCTCTATACACAAAAAGTGCATAGACATATACATTCAGGCAAACATCCATACACATAAAATAAAAAGAAACTCTGGAAAAAATTCCAATCTCCTGATTGGAAGCACCCTAAACCCTAAGAATGGTCTCTATAGAATGCACTGTATATCTTATAATATTCACATGTATGGTACATGTATATGTATGGTATATATGTATAAGTTGTTATATATGTGATGTGCATTAGTATGTTCTATAAACTATTACATGCATAATACACATATCTGTGTGGCATATAAGCACAAATTATTCTATATGTGGTGTTTATGTGGGCATGGTATATAAATTATTACATATGTGGTATGTATATGATTATGGCATACAAGAATGAATTGTTACAAATGTGATAGGCTTATATGTATGACATACAAGTATGAATTTCTTCCTCAGAACTTAAATTACGTCTAGATCTTTCTAAGACCCAGAGAAAGGTTTTAGCTTCTTATAGAGCTCCAAAATTAATCTCCCTAAAATAGATCAGAAAGATTATCAGCAACTATTTCATACCTAACCAAAAGTATAATATAAAACTGAAGAAAATGAAGTTGAAAAAAGAGTCATTTAGAAACACTTTGAAAGCACAAATGCATGCTCACTAAGATGAGACCGAGAGGGTGGGTTTAGTTTCTTTAGAGTCAGTGTGGGGGCTGTTGAAAGTAAAGGCTAATTTAAGGACCTTCATTCCTTCTACTTTTTTCATCCCCGGCCTGGAACTCCCCATAGCAGGACTGTGTGAACCCATGTTAAGTCTGAAACGGGACATCCAGAAGGTCTCTCCCGAGCTAGACTTAATGGCCAACGTTGGCCTGCAGGTACCGGGGCAGAGATAGATGGCATCATGAATATCTGTTTTCAGTAATCCATCTGAAGGGAAGAAGGAGGTAAGCACCATCTTCTTGACATGAAGCCTTGGTGGTCAATGAGAATTTCTATCTGAGTCCTATGAAGAGGACAGTCTATGAGCACTAACCAGATTTTCGTTATTAGCATTGATATGTTAACTTTGCATGGGTACCTCCCCAAATGGTGTTCTGTGAGTGGGACAAGGAGACACTGATCACTTGATCATTTTGGAACTTTGATGCTGCTTAGGCATGCATCACAGGCAGCAGCTTAGTGTCATTAGGGCCACAAATGTGGTCTGAGGCAACCTCAGTGCTTGCATCAGCCCCATCCAGCAGCACATGGTTGGGGTTGTGTGGTCTAGCAATGCACCTACTTGGGTCTCACCCAAGGCATCATGGTAGTGATGCATTGCAGACAGGGCTGGGTGATATGATGAGGATGACATACTTAATATTTATACTCTTGGCCTGCAGATCTGGGTTCAAACCAGCAGTGATCCAGACAGGATGTAAAGATAAGGGAAGAAATACATAATTCTCAGAATTAAAGAGAGGTAGTGTTGCTGTTAAATGTTCCCTCTGCCCATGTTTCAGTGTTTATGCGTGGGATATGATCTGAAAGTGGCCCAGACATCTTTGACTTGAGACACATGTAGGGAGCCTACAGTAGTAGGTTTTGCAATAGGGGGCATTCGTTTTACTAGAGCAGAATTTTAATGGAGTTGAGTATAGTGGGACTTCCAATAATCCCAGCCTACAGAAAGCCAAAGCAGGTAGATTAGTTCAATGTCAACCTTGGCTACATATCAAGGCCCTGTCAATAAAAGACATGAGAACAATGCAAACTCCACAACAGAACCATCTGCTCTACATTAGGAAAAATAGAACTGAGAAGAGAGAAATTGTCAGGGCTTGAATATTTTCCATAATCCCGTGACACATTTTACAGCACAGCCTAGTAGCATATGGTGTCCATTTACATAAAGTTGAATGCTTTGTTCAACCAAGATTTTGCGGAAGGGGATAAGAGATTGAGATCATTGTTGCCCCAGATCTTTTCCAGGGGTGGAAATTAACTTCTGCACATCCTGCCTGATGGTACTCTGTTTTGTAGAATGCCTGGAACTCATTCCAGTGGCACATCTTACACACACACACACATAAGGCTCAGATATGAGTACTGGAGCAGGCTGAGAATGGATTCTGAACAAAGAATAAAGAAATGGACACATGTACTCCCATATATATCTGCAATATTTATATATGGTATATATTTCTTTTAATGTTTATGTATGTGTGCATATAAATCATGTTACATTTTAACATCAATTGTACTGAACTTAGGCTCTACTCACTGCTACATAAGTGAAGACTCACATAACTTTTACAGAGGTTACCAATTAAAACCCCCCTACACCAGCAGCATTTATCTGTGATTTTTCACCATGGCTAAGAACTTCAGTTATAGTTATTTGGGTCCAGGACAGCCTGGACAGTTCCTTTGAGAACATAGTTCCTTTATTCCAGGACAGTTCCTTTGAGAATACAAAGTTGAAGATAATTCATGATCTCAAGAAATTCTACATCTAGATATGTTGTGAAAAAAATCATCTTGACTAATACTTTTCCTGAAGTTTTACTTAGTTTAGCCCTTGCAAGGCAGAAATTAAGATGAGCAGGGCTGTGTTTTATCTTGGGGTTGTTTAGAGTAAATTTTTCCTTCTCTTCATTAGATCCCAGGTAAGTGTTGCAGTAGGTGGATGGCTTATCTTTAACTTACAAAGCCATGTCTGGGAAAGCTGGGTGACATGGGATGGAGGGGCCACTGATGATCAATCCATATTCCAAGGTAAGGATCATCTATTGCTTCCAGAAATTTCTGGTGTCTCTTTGTGAAGGGATTGCCTCTGTATATGTGTTTCTGTGTGAGAATATAGTCATGCCATCTTTATTATTACAGGAACTATTTACAACAAACTCATATAATTTATTATATTCATCCATACCTTTTTTATCTCTCTTTCATCCTCCCTTTCCACACTCAAGATGCTTCCTTCATTTCCCCCTTCCTTCCTTCCCTTCTTTCTTCCTTCCTTCTCTTTCTTCCTTCTTTTTTCTTCCTTCTCTCTTTCATTTTTCTCTTTCTCCCTCACTCTTTCTTTCTCCCTTTCTTTCTTCCTTTCTTTCTTTCTTCCTTTCTTTCCTTTATCTTTGTTTTGTTCTTTGATTTTTAATATTTTTAAAGTTTTATTGCATTATGATGAGAAAAGTTACATACTTTCAATTTATCTGAATTTGTTAACATTTAAAACATATTTTAAGTAAATAGAATTAAATCACATTCTCATTTCCTTTTGTACCACAACTCCTCCCAGAGACCCCCCTTCAATACCTACAATATCTTTTTTGTCATATTCTTTAAAATTTATAAAATGATATAACAATAAAATGAGTATTATAAAAGTTGTTTGATATAAAACAATCAATTTAACAGTCTTATGTAGATGCTTGTCTACAACAATACTAAAAATACATGTTTTTCTCAATATAAATTTTAAATAACTCCAAACATATTAACTGTATATTTCAAAATAATACATCACTACTAGTATTTTATTAAATGAACATAAATATATAAAGTCTTTTTGTTTGTTTGTTTGTTTGTTTTGTATTTAGTAGATCTTAAAATCTTGGCTCTTACTGTGGTACAAGCCTAAAATAAGAACAATTTTTAGACATTGGATTTCATTGTAATAAGGCTGTACTTCAATGACCCTCACATCACCAAAGGATTTTACCTCCATCTTAGCTAAGCTGAGGGTTGACAGTTCTGCTGCACCAAGGAATGAATTGTAGGCTCGATTTTTGGATACAGACTTCCTGCTATGGTCAAAGCTATTTGACTTGAGTGTCTTCATTCTCAGCCCACAGAGAACAGGTTATATTCATTTAAAAAATGGTGTGGTATTAAGATGTTCTATCCATAAAGTCACTCGCCAACTGTTTCAATGAACAATGGTTCTGCTTGGAGGATGGCACAGACATTAGGTGCAGGTGAGAATCTGGTTCATTAGCTGTGATAATTTGGAAAAGCATTCATCTCAGAGAAAGAGTAACTTATAAAGTCCTCTTCTTCAAACTTGATACAAGAGTTACAAATGTCAAGCAAAGCATCCAGTCTCACTCTTTGTTGTTCTCTTATAAGCCCCCTCCCAATTTAATTGTATACATTTCTTTTGGGTATATAAATACTTTTGAAATATGTAAACTGTTCTGAAAACTATATATGTATAGTATAAAAACATGAAATAAACAATATTACTAATACAGAGACTGAGATAGGAAAAGCAAGATTTCAAGACCCTAATGCTATACACAGCAAGATACAAGCTGAATGTGTATGTGGATTGTACAATATTGGACCTATTTCTCCAATTACCAAATTAGAGAGATCATTGAATGACAATCAACAAATTTCTAATTTCTCATATTTTTGGATTTCAATCAATTAGGATATGTTGATAATATTAATTTTCATATTAAGATATTAAGAAAAAGTAATTGTTACTTCATGTTGTTTTTGTTGTAAGAGGTGGAATTAGGCTTGTGTGGATTTGTTGAAAGATTACCTTCTTGCTTCTTCTAGGGTGTAGTTTTGCTTCTTATGTTGTTTTCCATCTATTATCTTTTGTAGGGCTTGATTTGTGGAAAGATATTGTGTAAATTTTGTTTTGTCATGGAATATCTTGTTTTCTCCATCTATGGTAATTGAGAGTTTTGCTGGGTATAGTAGTCTGGGCTGGCATTTGTGTTCTTGTAGGGTCTGTATGACATCTGCCCAGGATCTTGTAACTTTCATAGTCTCTGGTGTGAAGTCTGGTGTAATTCTGATAGGCCTGACTTTATATGTTACTTGACCTTTTTCCCTTACTGCTTTT
>NW_022196902.1:1083946-1088675 GCF_008632895.1 Mastomys coucha | reverse complement strand
GGGAGTATTGGGTTCTGATGATGCCAAATAACCTTGGTTTGTGTTGCTTATATTCTTACGCTTGCCCCATACCATCTGGTTATCTCTAGTACTACCTGCCCTTGCTTAATCTGACTGGAGCCTGTCTTTCCTGTGATCCTCGTTGTGTCAGAACTCCTCAGAGTCAAGCTGCCTCTGTGATCCTATGATTCTGGGATCCTGTCACCCTGGGCTTGTTAGAGCATCTGGGAGTGAAGCTTCCTTTGGTTGTTTTGGGACTGGCGGCAGAATTTGTGTCCAAGGTATGCTCAGGGCACCAGCCCAGACAGACTGGAAGGAACCTGAGCCACTGGGCTGGCAGAGTTCCTGTGTGCCAGTTACTCCCAGTGTTGGTCCCAGTTACTGTGTGGTCCCAGTTACTCCCAGTGTTGGGACATATGTTGTGTCCTCCTCACCTCTGATCCTGGGCATGTTAGAGTGCCTGGGAGTGGAGCTTCCTCTGGGTGTTATGGGACTGGTTGTGGAACTTGTGCCCAAGATCTGCTCAGGGCACCAGCCCAGACCTTTGTTTTGTGTTTTGAAACAGAGTCTTCTACATACCCCTTGCTGACCTGGAACTCACTATGCAGACAAGGTTATAGCAATCCCCCTCCCTCTGTCTCCCGAGCACTGGAAGTACAGAACCTATCATACCTATCTCCTACCTTTATTTACTCCTGTACTATTTTTTCTTTCCCATTTTTCCATTTGACTGATATGAACAGACCACCTTAGGAAATCATATGAAAAAAAAGCATGTGACCAAACTTGGAGAAAATTTGTTTTCCACCATCCAGTCTTACGATTATTCTCATCTTTGAATTAGCAATTATGCCTTTAGGAATTTATCTTAGAGAAACATGGATGATAACAGATTATATTTACTGAGTTTCTGCCTTAGGTCAGTGTTGCTGACTCTTCTTATGAAGATGACAATGAGTATTTCTTCACCCCAAATAAAGCACAAGTGATTGTGGGTTAAAGGGTGGTATCCCCCGTCCACTCAGGGATCCGGGTGCTGGGTGAGGTGGGATGCGGGAGTTTAACTGTGTGCATCCCACACAGGTGCTGGGCAGCATGAGGCTGTGAGAAGCTGCAGGACCCAAGGGGCTCTGCTGCAGGACCCCAGGGGGCTGGGAAGCACAGTCTGTGGTCCCTGGGGACTGGCAGAGTAGGCCTTGGGGGTTACTGTCTGTAACTCTAGTTCCAAAAGATCTGGCATCCTTGCACAGATATGCAGGCAGAACACAAATGCACATAAAAATAAATAAATCTTCAAAAACGAAACTTATCACTAAATTTATGAACTTCTGTAGCCATAGTGATTTGTTGCAGGAGATTCAGAATAGAATGGAAAGGAAGTATTAACAAGTATTAACATAGTTTTAAGCATGAAGTTTGAGATCCAGGTATTTCTACACTTGAGTTGGTTGGTTTTTTTTTTCAACTTCACACAAACCCAGACATCTCTGGGAAGAAAGAATTTTAACTGAGAAAATAGCACCATAAGATTGGCCTACAGTCAAGTTTGTAGAGCATTTTCTTGACTAACGATTGATGTGTCAAGCCCTGCCCACTGGAGGTGGAGGTGGAGGATGTCACACTTAAACAGATGGGCATAAGATTCTACAAGAACATAAGCTAAGCAAGCCAAACAGAGCAAGTCAGGAGGCTCCATTGTTCTACCGCCTCTGCTTCAGCTCCTGCCTCCAGGTGCCGGCTTAGATTTCCCTCAGGGATAGACTCCTACCTGGAAGTATATAAGCTGAAATAAACTCTTCCCCATGCCGCCTTGGGCTATGGTATTTATCACAGTGCTAGAAACCCTGCGACTATGCATGCCTATAAGCTCAGCAGCCAGAGAACAGACACAGTAATCAGAAATTCTAGGTCATCTCTGGCTATGTAGTGAATTGGATACATGACACAGTAACTGAAACAATAAAACAATAGCAAAAGAAATGTGAATACCTTTGTGGATACATGGATTCACTGAAATTTTCAGAGATCTAGCAGAAGTTAGAAGGAAGATGAAAGAGCCCCTGGAGAAGCCTCCTACCCAGTTTTTCTTAACACTGTGGTTCCTTTGATGAACAATAGCTTGTGGAATTACTTGCACACTTATTAGATACTATCACTATTTCAAATGTACCACAGGTACTCATTTGGTTTTCTTAACAACTCTATTTTTTTTAAGATTTATTTATTATTATAAATAAGTACACTGTAACTGTCTTCAGATGCACCAGAAGAGGGCATCAGATCTCATTATGAGTGGTTGTGAGCCACCATGTGGTTGCTAGGATTTGAACTCAGGACCTTCGGAAGAACAGTCAGTGCTCTTACCCACTGAGCCATCTCACCAGCTCTTAACAACTCTATTTAATAGGTGTTATTATTACTCCTCTTTATGTGCAGAAGGGGAAAAAAACAGTGAAGTTAAGTTACTTGCTCAGGATTACATAGCTTGGGGCTAAAGAGATGGTCACTGGTTAAAAGCACTTGATGCTTTTGTAGAAGACCCCAGCACCCACTTCAGACAGCCCACAAATGAATGTGAGTCCAGCTCCAGGGGATTCAATACCCTCTTAAGAGCTCTTCAGGCAGCTGCATGTATATCACATATGTGCACATAGACACATATACATACAAATAAATAATAAATATTTTTAAAAGATTACACAGCTTTTAAAGTGCCGAGTTATAATGTAGACCTGAGACAAGAGAGTCTGTCCATAGACCCAAGTGACACTATAAAACCTTGCCCCCAAGTTATCTCTCATTGGTGAATAAAGATGCCTATAGCCAACAGCTAGGCAGCAGAGAGATAGGTGGGGCCTTGGGCTCTAGGGCTTGGGGTTGGAGGAGAACAAGGGAGAGGAAGGTTGGAGAGAAGGAAGACACCATGAGTTTGGAGTCAAGAAAGCATGGCCACAAAGACTGGCCTGGCCAATTGGAGTTAAGAGCAGCCCAGATGACACATAGTAAGTAATAACTTGGAGTTGTCAATAGGATAATTGATTTTAATAGCATAGCGGGTAGATATATGCCCAGCTTTAGAGCTGATCAAGGCTTATTTTATACACAAACATACGCACATACATATATATGTATGTATGTATATATATATATATATATATATATATATATATATATATATATATATATATATATATATGTATATGAATGTAAACGTGCACACAAGACTACTGAGCAATGTGCCTTCGGGTAAATTTGCCACAGTAGGAAATACCAGGAAAGACAATTAAGTAAAATAATGGCAGTACCATCCAAAGCAACTCCAAAGGCTCTGTCATCATACAGAGTGCTCCTCTCTGTGGTGCTCCAGGGAGGATGCTCTGTCATATTGATATGGTTCTTTGATAATGAGAAAAGTAACAATGTTAGTGAGGCTAGAAACTTTCAACTTATTTTTTAAAAGATTTATTTATTGTATGTACATGAGTACACTATGGCTGTCTTCAGACCCATCAGAAGAGAGCATCAGATCCCGTTACAGATGGTTGTGAGCCATCATGTGGTTGCTGGGAACTGAATTTGGGACCTCTGGAAGAGCAGTCAGTGTTCTTAACCATGGAGCCATCTCTCCATCCCACTTCAATTGATTTTTAATGGAATGACGAAGGTGTTGACTTTTTTCTTTAAAAATCGTTATTGGGTAGATGATGTGTACGTGTGATTGTAGGTATACATGGAGGTTGGAGGATAACTTTTGAGAGTTGGTTAGTACCATCCACTGTGAGTTCTAATAATCAATCATACTCAACATATCAGACTTGTGGAGTGAGTGTTCTCGTCCGCTGAGCCACCTCATGAGCTGTCTCTACTCTTCTTCCATCTGTCCATTCATCCCTCCCTCCCTCCATTCCTTCTCTAACAACTAGATCCGTATCCTTCCCCATTTTCCTGTAAACTTCTTGGTTCTACAGAACTTTTATCATTATTTTTTATTTTATCAGTAAGTATATTTTTAAAATTTCAAAATAGCAAAAACTCTTTGAAGTTAAACATTAAGAAAATCCTAATTTTAAGCACAGTGAGAAAAATTATCAATAATATTTCCATGATGCTATAGAATACATTTTAATATTTTCAACTGTTAATATTCAACATTTAGTTATTTTGTTGTTATGTCTCTCTTTTTATTTCTGATTTTATTAATTTGGATACTGTCTGTGCCCTCTGGTAAGTCTGGCTAAGGGTTTATCTATCTTGTTGATTTTCTCAAAGAACCAGCTCCTGGTTTTGTTGATTCTTTGTATAGTTTTTTGTTTCTGTTTGGTTGATTTCAGTCCTGAGTTTGATTATTTCCTGCTGTCTACTCCTCTTAGGTGTATTTGCTTCTTTTTGTTCTAGAGCTTTCAGGTGTGCTGTCAAGCTGCTAGTGTAAGCTCTCTCCAGTTTCTTTTTGGAGGCACTCAGAGCTATGAGTTTTCTTCTTAGCACTGCTTTCATTGTGTCCCATAAGTTTTGGTATGATGTGTCTTTATTTTCATTAAATTCTAAAAAGCCTTTAATATCTTTCTTTATTTCTTCCTTGACCAAGCTACCATTGAGTAGACCATTGCTCAGCTTCCATGAGTATGTGAACTTTTCATTGTTTTTTGTTTGTTTGTTTTCTTTTTGTTTTTGTTTTGTTGTTTTTTTTTGTTGTTTTCTTTTTCTTTTTCTTTCTTTTTTTTTTTTTTTT